>NC_138555.1:56044847-56293847 GCF_964273705.1 Natrix helvetica | reverse complement strand
GATTTGGATGTCTTAGAGCAGAGGATGTTTGAGAAAGAGACAGAAGAGCAAAGAATGCAGACACAAAAAGAGAAGGAGGGGCAGGGTGCTGTAGGTGGAGTCGACCCCTCTGGATCTCTGTTGTGTTCCTTCTTGGAAGAAGGACCTTCTAAGTCTCTCACTGAAATGCCGATATTTAAACCTGTCGAACAACGTATTACCAGATCCACGACTAGACAAATGTTAGAATCTCACAAGCGCGTCGACCCTCAAACACAATGTGCTAAGAAAGAAGCTAAGAAGCAAACCGGAGCCATGGGAGGAGCAGGGCCGAAGATTGGTCTTGTGGAGAGAGATCTTCAGCAAATGCTTTCAGCGCTCCAGACCAGATCTAAAGATGCTTAAGCTATTATCTTGGAACGTGAATGGAATGAACTCCCCACAAAAAAGGAAAAAATATTTTATTATTTGAAGCAATTTAATAATGATGTTGTTTGCCTTCAAGAGACTCATATTAGGCTGCAAGACCAGAAGTACTTAGTGAATTCAAAACTGGGAACATTTTATGCTGCCTCTGATTTGGTAAAGAAAAATGAGGTGGTGATATATATAAATAAAAGATTTTCAACTAAAGTTATAGAGGCAGATGACACTGGTAGATATATAGCAATTCAATTTGATACAGACTTCGGTTCCATTTTGGTGCTAGGAATATATGCTCCTAACCAATGCCAAGAAAGTTTTTATAAGATGCTCCATTTAAAAATTTTAGACTGGAACTTTAAGAGTATTCTAATAATGGGAGATTGGAATGGAGTGATTTCTCCAAAGATAGACAAGAGTACAAAGACGAAATTCACTACCAAATTACCAAAGGCTTTTTTTGATTTACAAGACGATTTGAAATTAAAAGATGTCTGGAGGACGCAACATCTAAATGAGATGGATTTTTCTTTCTATTCAGATAGACATAAATCCTTTTCAAGGATTGATTTCTTTTTGTTAACACCGGATCTACTTCCTAAAGCCAAGAAATCCAAGATTTTCGCCAGGTCACTTAGCGATCATAGTCCGGTGTGGTTACAAATTGAATTAGGGATGAGGCCAAGAAGGTCTTGGAGAGTAAATGAAAATTTATTTAGATATGAAAAAAATGTTGATGAACTTAAAAAACACATGAAGGAATTTTTCAGTTTTAATATGAATAAGGGCACTCCCATTGAAATAGTTTGGGATGCAAGTAAAGCTTATATGCGTGGGGTCCTGATACATATGAACTTTAAACACAAACAAATTAGACAGAAAAGGAGAATGGAATTGGAAGATGAAATAAAACGCAAAGAACAGCTGCTTATAATAAACCCGAATGACCAGGTGCTCCAGATGGCGCTAAAGCTGTTGAAAGATCAATTTCAGATGCTTATAGCAGAACAAACAGCAACCAATTTGCAATTTGCTAAACATAACACCTTTGCCAACGCTAATAAACCTGGTAGATGGTTAGCATATACTTTGAGAAGGAATATGAATGACAGAATTATTGATAAAATTGAGTTTCGAGGGAAGATGGTATATCAACAAGAGTTGATTAAAAAATCATTTGTGGACTATTATACTAAGCTATATGTACAGGATAATATACAGAACAAGTTAATAGATGATTTTCTGGAAGGAAAAAGGGTTGCAAAAATTTCTGTGCTTCAAAAGGCAAATTTGGAACGTCTTATAACCGCTGATGAGATCACTTTAGTTATAAATCAACTTAAATTAGCTAAGGCTCCAGGGACTGATGGTTTGACTGCAATGTATTATAAAACTTTACAACTGGAAATGATTGAATATCTTACACAACTATTTTGTAATATACAACAAGGAGGTAAAATACCTCCCTCATGGAAAGCGGCTTTTATCTCATTGATACCTAAAGATGAAGAGGGCCCTAAGAAACCAGAGGATTACAGGCCGATATCTCTCCTGAACACAGATTATAAAATATTTGCTAAAGTATTAGCCAACAGATTGATGCCGGTTATTCAAGAGATTATTCATCATGATCAAGCAGGATTTATTGAAGGCAGACATATGAAGGAGAATGTAAGGCAACTCATAGATTTAATTGACTATCTTGATAAGAATAAGCAGATCTCTGCAGTGCTGGTTTTCTTGGATGCAGAGAAGGCCTTCGATCGAGTGAATTGGAACTTTCTAACCAAGACTTTGGAAAAGATGGATATGGGACCACGATTGCGGCAGGCGATTGGAGCAATTTATCAGCAACAAAATGCACAACTTATTATTAATGGAAATTTGTCAACAACTTTCGAGATACAAAAAGGCACAAGACAAGGTTGCCCATTATCCCCATTGTTATTTATTTTAACCTTGGAAGTCTTGTTGAACGCAATTCGGGACTCAAAATCCTTAGATGGCATAGCTATCAGGCAAAAGGAATACAGAACTAGAGCATTCGCCGATGATCTGGTTGTTACCCTTTCACATCCTTTGAAATCAATAATCCAGATGAAAAATATCATAATAGAATTTGGCATGGTGTCTGGGTTTAGACTAAATCAAAACAAAACGAAAATGATGGTTAAAAACATGACAGAGACTCAAAGAAAGAGACTTGTAAGTTTAGCAGGTTTTGAAATAGTTTCTAAAGTTAAATATTTAGGAATACAAATTTCAGAATCAAACACAAAACTTTTCTCAAATAATTATGAAGTGTTGTGGCAAAAGATACAGAAAGATCTTGAAGCGTGGAAAAAGTTACAATTGTCTTTGCTTGGAAGGATCTCAGCAATTAAAATGAACATTCTACCTAGATTTATCTTTCTATTCCAGATGATTCCGGTGCTCAAGTCAGATAAAACCTTGTTAAATTGGCAAACAACATTAAATAAATTTGTTTGGAAGGAGAAAAAACCGAGAGTAAAGATGAAGATTATGCAAGATACATGTGAAAGAGGCGGCCTTAGACTCCCAAACCTTCGATTGTATTATGAAGCTGCAGTATTAACGCATGTAGCAGATTGGTTCGGGAAAACAAAAATGGAATTGCTCAATATAGAAGGCCATGATCTTGTTCTGGGATGGCATGCATATCTTTTTTATGAAGACAGGGTGGATAAAGTGTTCAACAACCATGTTCTCCGTAGTGCCTTGATGAGAATATGGAAGAAGCACCGGCCCAATTGGGATTATAAAATACCGCTTTGGTTGGATCTTGCAGACACCATGGGGATTATGAATATTAAGTCACTCGGGGGGTGTTTATATAAAGATGTGCTTATTGCTGATGGGGGCGAATGGAAGTTAAAAACTTTGGAACAGCTGTTGGAAGAAGGAATTACTTTAAATTGGTTACATTACATACAGCTTCAGAAGAGATGGGAAGAAGATCGCAGGGTCGGCTTTATGGATAAAGAAGTGGAACTGATTAAGCAGATAAAAGAGACTGGTCCAAAACAAGTTAAAAGAATATATAATGTACTGTTAGAAAGAGACTCAGAAAGTGAATTGGTTAAGGATTGTATGATTAAATGGGCTCAGAATTTTGGTGAAGTGGTTATGTTGGAAACGTGGGAAAAAATATGGGTTCAGAATGTTAAATTTACACAGTCACAGAATTTAAGGGAGAATTTTTATAAAATGTTTTACAGATGGTATTTAGATCCTAAAAAATTATCATGCATGTACCCAAATGTTCAACCAAAATGTTGGAGATGCGGGTGTCTAGATGCTACCTTTTTTCATGTATGGTGGACTTGTAACAAGGTTAAAGCTTTTTGGATAAAAATATGGTGGGTTATGCAGAATGTATTTAAGAAAAGAATACAATTCACTCCACAAATGTTTTTATTGGGTATAGTTAAGGATTTTACCAAAGGGGAAACAAAATTGGCCTTGTATATGGTTACAGCAGCTAGGTTGTTGATTGCGCAACATTGGAAAAAAGATTTTTTGCCGACAATTGATCAATGGATTCAGAAGGTGGCGGGGTTCGCTGAAATGGCAAAAATTTCAGCTTTCTTAAAAGCTCAGAAACAGGAGGATTACACACAGGAATGGGCAAAATGGATTGATTATATACAGAATAAATACCAGATTAGGAGTTATTATGTAGCCTTTAGGTAAGAATGTTTAGATTGATAGATGATCAGAGTAAATAGTATATGGGATGTTTGGAATTGTTAGAGTGGTATACAGCGGAAGTCAGGGGGGTGGGTTTGTGTGGGAGGTGGGGGAGGGTTAGGGTGGAGCAATATTAAAATGGTTTTTAAACTGCATGCCACATCTTAAAGCTCAGACACAGAAAACTTTGGGTCGAAAGGGCAGGACCGCCGGAATCTGCTAGTGCTGCTTTGGGATAAGAGGAGGGAGGGCGGAGGTGATTTTCTGCTCCCCCTGACCCTAAAGTGTTGGGCGTGATCTCATTAGGCGGGTTTCACTTCAGGGCGGGAAAAATTTGCAAGCTGTCAGGGTTTCCACGCGGGTAAGGAGACAGACAACTCCTTGGCAAATCTGCCATATGGCTCTCCCGACTTCCTCTCTATAGTGTGAACCGTCGCTTCCGCTGACGCCAGGGCCGCGTATTGTAACGTAAACTGTGTCCGTCGCGTGAGGCATTGTGGGAGAGGGAGAACCGTAGGAAGTCAAGCCAGAGGAAGGAGGAAGAAGTTGTCTCTACAGGGAGTCTCCATTTTGGCTGGATCGTTGTTCCGTATTTTCTGTCACTTGCTTCCTCGTTCCAACGTCACCAAGTGAAGTAGTCTCTGTGTGGCAATCGCTCTGCTTATATCCGGGAGCGGCTGAGGGAAAAGGATGGCTGCCGAGAGCCGGGAGGAACAAGGTACGGAATGTATCCCTTTCCTCCTTTTCATCTTCCTCCTGAACCGCATGCTGCCATGGCAACAGGGCTGCCCGTGGGAGGCGCGATTAGGTGTGGAAGCGTCTCGCCGTCGGCCCACGTCCCCTGACTAGCAGTCATTCCCTGCTCCCAGGTAAAGCTCGTTTTTCCCTCATTAAGGAAAAATCTTGGCCAGGGTTTAAGAGTTCACGCTAATTACCACCTTCCTTCTTCTGGAAAGGGTGCAAGTTGGGGGAGCTTTCGGATATTAACAGAGACGATAGTTTTGGAGGCCCCGGTCAGGAAATCGGGTGGAAGTCTAGGAAACTTTGATTTCATTGGATGGGATCCAGCCGCAAGGCGAGCACGGTTGGAGTCTGAAAAGTCGGAAAGGGTTAAGCTTTTGCCTTAAAAATCTGTAGGACATAAATTGCCGTCTTACTGATTATGGTTTTTATTACCTGTCTTGAGTGTAACGATTGTTTCAGTAATCATAATTTACCTACAAGGCGAACCTGTTCTATTATCCATGTGTTGAAAGAAATGTGCTTCTGGGTTTGGCTCCAAGTGGGGAAAAAGACACTGGAGACATGGAGGCTGCTTGGAAAGATGGTTTATTGGTGGACAGGACCACATGGCTTGAGTCCTGAACAGAAAAGGTGATCACATGCTTCAGTGTTGGTGGAGAAGAAGAGAAGGAAGGGCTGAGATGCTGAGACCCTGGTTTTATGCCCTCTCTGGCCTTTGATCTTGATCTTGTATTCTGATTGGTTGTCAGACTCCCATGGGGCCATGCAGGGGCAACTCTCTAGGCTGTGTTTTGAATCCAGGTTTGGTTGAGTTCTCAGATGCCATGTGGTGAGTTGGCTAAAGGGCCAATATTATCATGCCTTAATCCCATCCCCCTGGAGCTGAAGGGGAGAACTCTTTATTATGTAAAGTGGACTATCTTGGCCTTCTTAATGGCCCATTGACAAAGGGGGTGGGGGCAGGAAGCTACAGGGAGCTATTTTCTCGTTAAAACATGTTTCTCCCTTTTCGCATCCAGGGAAATATTCTGCCTTTTCAATATTTCCTAGGATATTTCATTTTTCTGGGAGAGGGATGGGTTTTAACTTCCTACACATGTATGGAACTGAAGCTGAAATGATAAAGCCATTATTTGACATAGATTTGGAATACAGGAATCTGAGTTTATAACTTGCACGTGCAGTTGCTGTGTTATATCAGCTTTTTGATTTCGTGTACAGTTTTTAGGGGAAACTCTAAACCTTTGCCCTGTTAACATTCTACATGCTGTTGGAAGAAATGTCCTTCTGGGTTCACTTCCAAGTGGGAAAGAAAACACTGGAGACATGGAGGCTGCTTGGAAAGATGGTTTTAATGGTGGACAGGACCACATGGTTTGAAGTCCTGGGGAAAAAGGTGATCACATGCTTCAAGATGTTGGGTGAAGAAGAAAAAAGGGCGAGATGCTGTAAGTCCCTGGTTTTATGCCCTCTCTGGCCTTTGATTGTGAGCTTGTATTCTGATTGGTTGTCAGACTCCCATGGGGCCATGCAGGGGCAATTCTGTGGGCTGTGCTTTGAGTCCCAAGTTTGGTTGAGCATTGCTTCTTCCCAGGTGCCCTGTGGTGAGATGGCTAAAGGGCTAATACTATCATGCCTTAATCCCATCACCCTGGAGCTGAAGGGGGGTCTTTGTTATGTAGAATAGACTTGCTCAAGCATTTTAAATAGCCCCCACGATAGACATATTAAGAGTGAGTCTGTTTCTTGCCTAAAACATGTTTCTCCATTTCTTTTCCAGGGAAATATAATATTCTGCCTTTTCAATATTTCCCAGGATATTTCATTTTTCTAGGAGAGGGGTGGGTTAGGGTTAGGGTTAGGGTTAACTTCCTACAATGCTACATACAATAAAATACATGCTGGGAAATAGTGCCTTTTCTGGAATATAGGGAAAGATGCAGTAGTCAGTCACACGCTGCTAGAGAGAAGTTCACTGAGGATGGGATCCAGCACCAGTCCAAAAGCTCGGAAGACTAAACGTCTGGTCTGGGTGACCAACCCAGATTGGATTCTGCAATATGCAGTATGGCAGTGATGGTGAACCTTTTTGGCACCGAGTGCCCAAACCAGAACGTGTGTGTATGTGCACGCACTGGAGCGCCAGAAACCCAAAGACCAGCTGGCCGGTGTGTGCATGCCTGTTTTTTGGCTGGTTTCTTGGACATTTTTCAGGACATTTTCAGGCCAAAAACACCCCTCAAAAACAGCCTGAAAACAGTCCCAAAAATGGCCTGGAAAACGGCCTGAAAAATGTTTTTTTTGCCGTTTTTCAGACCGTTTTGTGTGCTGGAAATAAAAAGACCAGCTGGCAATGGCACACATTCCTACAAAGAAGGCTCTGTGTGCCACCTCTGGCACGCGTGCCATAGGTTCGCCATCATGCCAGTATGGTGTAGCTAAGTTTGGGAATGTGGTGGGGAAGAGTGGGAGGCCGCTCCAGCCCTTGCCTAAGTGGATGTCTGGTTTCCCCAGGTGGGCCATGGGTCAGCAAGTGGTGGGACATGCTGGCCAGCCCTCCTTCCCATGCTCAGCCCTGCATTCTTGGCCCCATGAAGGAGTGGCTAGTTGTCCCGCTCCTTTGCTTTGACTGGCATCAATGCCCCTCCTCGGCCGCACAAGCTGCAAAATTTCTGCAATGTGGGGGACAACAACCTGGAGCCTGCCTGTTCACATAGGAGCAAGGGAGAGGAGAGCACACATGGCAGCCAGCAGCAGAAGTGACGTGCTTTCCCGGGGAAAGTGAAAGGCACCTCCTTAAGCAGCTCCACAGCATGTGAGACTCCGGGGTTGTGGAGGGGGCTTTGCGAGAACATCTCAGGCTGCCAAGCAGGGCGCCCAGGGCGATCGGGACCATCACGGGTGCCCCATTTGGCACAAAATTGGTCAAGCCCAGGGGTCGGGAAACTTAAACACTCAAAGAGCCATTTGGACCTGTTTCCCACAGAAAAGAAAACACCAGGAGCCCCAAAGGTCCTAACCGGAAGCCCCCTGCTCAATTCTGGAGTTGACCAGAAGTTCAGTTTCCCCACCATAGAGTCTCCACCTAGCGCGACATACTTTTTCCTCTATCAGTCATAACCGAAAGCCCTATCAATTGTGGAGACAAGTGGAAAACCCTCCCCTTGCCATAGAGTCTTCTCCTGGCGCACTGTGCTTCACCCCCCACCTACCGGAAGCTCCTCAAAATTGTGGCACCGACCGGTGACGGAGCCGCAGCAGAGGGAGGAAAGAGCCACATGCGGCTCCAGAGCCGCAGTTTGCTGACCCCTGGTCAAGCCAAACCTGTTGCTGCAAGACCATGGGTTAAATGATAAGTTTTATTGTTCAATTATTGGGTTGCTTCCTACTCTTCTTGATCTTACACGTGTTATTTTCTTAGGTTGATTTATCAGAAACAAGGCACTTCCTTAAGCAGCCCTGTGGCGTCTTGGGACTCCGGGGTGGGGGGAGGCTTTGCGAGAGGGTCACAGGACGGTGAGGCGGCCCCGCCAGTGCCTCCTTGGCCTCTGCAGGTGCCCACAAGCTGGGCAGGGACTCCAGCGTGGCTTCAAGGGGCTTGCAAGTTGCAGAGCTCCACCCCCTATTCTGCACCAAGTGACTACTGCTGAGGTGAGGGAGGGGTGGCAGTAGCAGCCCACAAGCTGCCTAGGCGGATCAGTACTCCATATGGAAGGATGGAATTGGCTCAAAATCAGAGAGAATTGGGCAGGGTGAGAGCAGCTGTCAGTGCCGAAGGTGGCTCGGCTGTATTATGAGCTCCTCCCTTATCATCCCCCTTTGCTGAATGGGGGAGAGTCATGCTGAATGGGGTGGGGGTGTGATGTCAAGGAACTGCCCCACAAGGTGTGCTTTGGTGGCCTCACTTGACACAGCTTTGCACTATCATCCCCTGATGCAGAGGCTGTGCTCCTGTGCATGCATGTTGCCACTTCATCCTCCAGCTTACTGACTGCTTGGGGGGCAGGGGAGGTTGAGAGCCCTCCATAAGTCCTGCATTACTGCCAAAGCAGAGCCTTCCCCATCATGGTAGGCCAGGGAGCTGCTACTTGCCACCCCATGTGTGTTGTCTGCCTCTGGGCAGATGCTCTGCCGCACCAGCACTACAGGGACATTGTGTGGAAGGACACCTCCCATTTCCACCAGTCCTTTGGTGGTTGGGGAGGGGATGGTGGCATGCATATTGGTTACTGGGACAAATGCCACTGGCATTTGGTGAGTTATCCTGTTCAGTTAATTGTCACGCACAGGATAGTGGCTGGGGAGTTTTGTCCCACAGTGAATCGCCTGGTGTGAGGCAGCAGGAGACAAGCGGGAGGGGCAGAGGGGGAGGGATGCCTAGGGCATGGAGGCTATGGCTGTGTGGTGGGGATGGGCGGACATGGCTGTGTGGCAGGGGAGCTGGGGCCGCAGTGGGTCGGCTGCGGTGGGGGGCCACGATGAAGTGGCCTGCGTCATATGGCTGCAGCCGATTGTCCTAGACCTTTCCCTTGCTCCCCTACCCTTTGGAATGCTCACTGTGACACTGGGATAATTAGCCAGAAGATAATTAATGTTTATTGTTGCAATTATTATAGAGGAAGGAATTATAAGAGAGTAAGCATAAACACAATGGGGAACACACATTAAAAGGAATGTGCTAGTGCCAGCTTTTTACACAGTGTACTTGCGTCTCTGAGCCATGAGCAGCTTGGGGAGAAACAAAAGCCATTAGTGTAAAACTGGGGGTTTAATTATTTATTTGGTTTTTATCCCACCTTTATTATTTTATAAGTAACACAGGGCAGTGAAAGTACGTAATACTCCTTCCTCCTCCTATTTTCCCCATAACAACCACCCTGTGAGTTGAGTTGGGCTGAGACAGAGTGACTGGCCTGAAGTCATGCACATGGCTTTTATGCCTAAGGTTAGACTAGAACTAACAGCTTCCAGCTTGGTGCTTTAACCACTAGACCAACCTGGCTCTCTTACCAATTTCAGGCAGTAGCTTTCAACCAGCTAAACTAATTAAGGTCACAGATCTGAGCTTGTTAACTTGTGGTACTGCTGCAGAGAACAGCAGCTCAGGAAGAGATAGCTTGCTTATGTCATCTCTGCTCTCCAGAGGTGGGGGTAGAGAAAAAAAATGGGTCAGGTACTGACTGTAATGATGAACACATGACAGAGAAAGAGACCCTGTGAACATCGTAAATGTGGACATTGGTCACAAACTTACTTTTACATCGCTCTTGTAACTGAATGGTCGCTGTCCAAGGCAGTTGCTAAATAAGGACTACTAATAGATATATGCTTCATCTTGGTATGGATTTACTAATACATACAGGTGAAACTCAAAAAAATAGAATATCATGCAAAAGTTCATTTATTTCAGTAATGCAACTTAAAAGGTAAAACTAATATATGAGATAGACTCATTACATGCAAAGCAAGATAGTTCAAGCCATGATGTGTCATAATTGTGATGATTATGGCTTACAGCTCATGAAACCCCCAAATCCACAATCTCAGAAAATTAGAATATTGTGAAAAGGTGCAATATTCTAGGCTCAAAGTGTCCCACTCTAATCAGCTAATTAACCATAACACCTGCAAAGGGTTCCTGAGCCTTTAAATGGTCTCTCAGTCTGGTTCAGTAGGAATCACAATCATGGGAAAGACTGCTGACCTGACAGTTGTGCAGAAAACCATCATTGACTCCCTCCATAAGGAGGGAAAGCCTCAAAAGGTAATTGCAAAAGAAGTTGGATGTTCCCAAAGTGCTGTATCAAAGCACATGAATAGAAAGTTATGTGAAAGGGGAAAGTGTGGGAAAAAAAGGTGCACAAGCAGCAGGGATGACCGCAGCCTGGAGAGGATTGTCAGGAAAAGGCCATTCAAAAATGTTGGGGACTTTCACAAGGAGTGGACTGAGGCTGGAGTCAGGGCATAAAGAGCCACCACACACAGACGGATCCTGGACATGGGCTTCAAATGTCGTATTCCTCTTGTCAAGCCGCTCCTGAACAACAAACAACGTCAGAAGCGTCTTGCCTGGGCTAAAGAAAAACAGACCTGGTCTGTTGCTCAGTGATCCAAAGTCCTCTTTTCTGACGAGAGCAACTTTTGCATCTCATTTGGAAACCAAAGACCCAGAGTATGGAGGAAGAATGGAGAGGCACACACTGCAAGATGCTTGAAGTCCAGTGTGAAGTTTCCACAGTCTGTGTTGATTTGGGGAGCCATATCATATGCTGGTGTTGGTCCACTGTGCTTCATTAAGTCCAGAGTCAATGCAGCTGTCTACCAGGATATTTTGGAGCACTTCATGCTTCCTTCCGCAGACAAGCTTTATGGGGATGCTGACTTCATTTTCCAGCAGGACTTGGCACCTGCCCACACTGCCAAAAACACCAAAACCTGGTTCAGTGACCGTGGGATTACTGTGCTTGATTTGCCAGCAAACTCACCTGACCTGAACCCCATAGAGAATCTATGGGGCATTGCCAAGAGAAAGATGAGAGACATGATACTGAACAATGCAGAAGAGCTGAAGGCCGCTATTGAAGCATCCTGGTCTTCCATAACACCTCAGCAGTGCCACAGGCTGATTGCTTCCATGCCACGCTGCATTGAGGCAGTAATTGCTGCAAAAGGGGCCCAAACCAAGTACTGAGTACATATGCGTGCTTATACTTTTCAGAGGTCCGATATTGTTCTATGTACAATCCTTGTTTTATTGATTGCATGTAATCTAATTTTTTGAGATTGTGGATTTGGGGTTTTCATGAGCTGTAAGCCATAATCATCACAATTATGACAAATCACGGCTTGAACTATCTTGCTTTGCATGTAATGAGTCTATCTCATATATTAGTTTCACGTTTTAAGTTGCATTACTGAAATAAATGAACTTTTGCACGATATTCTAATTTTTCGAGTTTCACCTGTATAGCACTGTATGAATCAGTTGAATATTTTGACCCCTAAAGGTTATTTTACTTTTGTGTGCATGCTTACAAGTCAGACGTAGCTCCTGGTAACTACCTGGACACACCATCTTGGCAACACTTTCGGAAGTGGTTTGCTATTCCCTTCTTCCTGGGGCTCAAAGAGAATGACTAGCCCAAAGTAACCCACCTGGCCTTTTGTCTCAGGCAGGATTAGAACTCACAGTCTCTGGGTTTCTAGCTTGGCTCCCTTAGAAATTATGGTTCCTTCCAAATCATTTTTAAACAAAGTACTTATCATAAGCCTGGCTACGCAGTGTTTGCAGGTAGTCTTCAACTTACGGTGGCAATTCGGACTGGAATTTCTTATCGACGGCAATCCTTGCAGTCCTAATTGCTGTCATTAATTGACTTCCACAGTTGTAAGATGACACAACATCCTGCTGGCTTTCCACAACCAAAGTCAGTTGGGAAGCCAGCAGAAAGCAGCAAGTCCAAGGCCAGCATGCAGGTAAGTGACTGCTGCAGGGTCAGGTAGGGAGTGAGAGGGCGTTCTGTCCCATGATTCTAATGAATATGCAGACACCAGCTTGGCTGTCTACCACGACTAATTACATAGATAAAGCCACCCCTTGGCTAGGAGCCTAGAAAGCTATCTTCAACAAACCAAGATTAAACTTACGGAATGCTTTCCCAATGGCTAGTAAAATGGACTGTTGTTTCCTGCAAAGATTCCCCTCCCGTCGCTCCACCTATAAACTCTTTGGGAGGGGCCACAACCTTAGTCAGCTGTCCCTACTTCCTTCTATGATGTCTTCTCTACAGCTGTTCCTTTCTCCTCTCAGCTCTACGTACACGCACATCAGGAACCACCTCCCTCTGTTCCTCTTCACTGCTCCCCGACTCAGATGCCACCTGGTGGCCAACAGGCCTCTCTAGTTCCTGCTCTGACTCCAAACACCCTACAGAGTCTTCCTCATCCTCCAGAGCAGTCCCATAATGGTCTGAGCTGTCAGAGTCCACCAACAGCTCAGCCGGCCGCTGCTGGGCCACAACACTATCCCTCACCGCAGGGCCCTTCCCCTGGGTCTGACGCTCAGGGTGTGGCTTAGCTGGGAATTGTTCATGGAAGGCCTGCACCAAAGCAGGTGCGTGCATGGAAGTCGCATCCTTCCAGGCAACATCCTTTGGCTCTTGGCCTTTCCATTCCACCAGGTATTGGAACCGTCCTTTCAGCCATTGGGAATCCCGAATCCTGGCAACTTCGTACTCGGCCAGCGCCTCATCGCCACAGGGTTCTGGCTGGGGATGATTGGGTTGGCGAAGAGAACATGCCGGCCGTTCAGGAACAAGAAGAGATTGATGAAAGACCGGATGGACTTGCATTGAACGTGGTAAAGTCAGGCGATAGGCGACCGGATTGATGACTGCTTCAACAGGAAATGGGCCAAGGCAACGGTGGTCTAACTTCTTGACCAGCCGGTTTGACGGAAGGTGTCTAGTGGACAGCCACACTCAATCTCCCACAGTCAACGCCGGCATCGCACGCCGAGACCTGTCCGCAACTCTCTTATAGTCCTCCTTGGCTTTATCCAGATATTGCCGCACCACTTGATGGACCGCCTATAGTTCCGACAGGAAGTCCTTAGCTGCGGGGACTGGTGAGTCGATGAGTGTGAGGCGAAAAAACCGAGGATGATACCCCACATTGGCCAAGAAGGGTGTCGTCTGCGCGGATGTGTGCTGTGAGTTATTGAACGCAAACTCCGCTATTGCCAGGTAGTCCGCCCAATCATTTTGCTGCTGGTTCACAAAACAGCACAGATACTGCTCCAATATCCCGATCACTTTCTCCGTCCCTCTGTCGGTTTCGGGATGGTGTGCTGAGGACAAGCAGATCTTGACATCCAAGGCCGTCATCAGCCCTTTCCAAAACTGGGCTGTGAATTGCGTTCCTCTGTCAGACACGACCCTGTCAGGTAGGCCGTGCAGCCTGAAAACATGTTGGATAAACATGCAGTCGGTGTCGCGGGCTGTTGGTAATCTCTGACACGGGATAAAATGCGCAATCTTCGTCAGCATGTCTACCACCACAAACACCGTGGTAAATCCAGAAGACGGAGGCAAGTCTGTCAGGAAGTCCATAGAAATGGCCCCCCAGGGTCTCTCCGGGGTCGGCAATGGCTGAAACAGCCCTGGAGGGGCTCCCGTCGCTGACTTGGCCTGCCGACACCATACACAAGACGTGACGTAAGATTGTATGTCACTGGCACATAGAGTCTGTCCCGATACCGCAAAAGTTCATCGGTGGATTTCCATGGGGAGGCAGGCCCCAACTCTGCCTTACGTTGTTCCACCCATTCGTCATGCCACTGCGCTTCCCGTATCTGGGGCCGTAAGTCCACAGGCTCATGAACTGCGGAGAAGGACTCTACGGGCAAAAGTGTCCGGGATGGAATCGGGTCTTTGGTACACGAATACTCGGGTTTCCTTGCTAGGGCATCCGCCCTTTGGTTGTGTGCACTGCAGATGTACGTCACACAAAAATTGAACTGTGCAAAGAAAAGAGACCACCGGATCTGGTGCTGGTTCAAGTTCCCTGCTGTCTTCAGAAATTCCAAATTCCTATGGTCCGTCCGGACTTCAATCTGATACCTGGCCCCCTCTAGATGATGCCTCCAAGCCTCAAACGCCACCTTAATGGCTAGTAACTCCTTCTCCCAAATGGTATAATTGCACTCGGAAGAATTGAGTTTCCGCGAGTAATAAGCGCAAGGGAAAAGGGTACCGCCGGAGGCGTGAGCCTGAAGTAACACCGTTCCCACAGCGATATCGTATGCATCCGCCTCCACTACAAACGGACGGTGGGGGTCAGGATGCTTCAAAATGGGCTCTTTCATGAAGGCCTGCTTCAAGGCCTGGAACGCGTGCTGCTCAGGGCCCCCCAATGAAACAGAACTTTTTTTGCAGGAGCTGAGTGAGGGGCGCAATCAGGGAAGCAAAGCCAGGGATAAAGGTCCGATAGTAGTTGGCAAACCCGAGGAGCTGGACATCCTTCACTCGCCGAGGAGATTGCCAACTACACAAAGACTCCACCTTGCCCGGCTCCATCGCAATGCCTTCGGGAGAGATACGATGTCCCAGGAACTCAATGGTGGACTGCCAATACTGGCACTTTTCCAGTTTCTCATACAAGCGATTCTCACGGAGTCGTCGTAAGACCAGGCGTAGGTGCTGCCGATGGCTCTCCCGGGAGGAAGAGTAAATCAAGATGTCATCGAGATAAATGACGACAAACTAGTCCAAAATGTCCCGGAAGATGTCGTTCATAAACTGTTGGAAGACAGCAGGGGCATTGGTCATCCCAAAAGGCATGACCGTGTACTCAAAATGCCCGTACCTGGTGCTGAATGCCGTCTTCCATTCATCCCTGGGTCGGATCCGGACAAGATTGTAGGCTGCGCAGAGATCTAATTTGGTGAACAGCTTAGCTTCTCTGAGCCGCTCCAACAGTTCAGGAATAAGGGGCAGGGGATATCGATTGTGCACTGTGATAGCATTGAGCCTACGATAGTCACAACAGAGTCTCAAATCTCCGGTCTTCTTTTTGACGAACAAGACCGGGGTAGACAATGGTGAAGACGAGGGTCTGATAAAACCCCGAGCTAGGTTTTTGTCCAAAAAGTCCCACAATGCGGCCAACTCTGGGTCTGACATCGAATATAAACAACCCACAGGGAGCGGCGTGTCCGGAATCAAATTGATGGGACAATCATATGGCCGGTGTGGTGGCAATTGGTCTGCTTCTTGTTCACTGAACACATCTGCAAAATCTGCTATGTTGGAAGGCAATGACATCCCGGGTGGACTCAGCAGCTGGCCTGCACAGACATGACAGGTGTGGTCCACACATTGCAAGGCTGGAAAGGTGACAAAGGTTCTGGGACCAGTAGATTTGTGGGTCGTGCGCCCAAAGCCAAGCCAAGCCCAAGACCACGGGGAACTGCAGGCCAGAGGTAATGTAGAACTGGATGGCTTTCTCATGAGCCCGATGACCAGGCACAAGGGTTGCGTGGCGGCCTTTGATAGGCCCAGACAGAAGCACCCGGCCGTCAATGGTCTCCACAAGCATAGGAGGATCTACTGGACACAGAGGGACCGCATACTTGGTCGCAAACGCCTCGTCCATGAAGTTCGTGGTAGCCCCGGAGTTGACGAGAGCATGCGCCAGAATCCCCTGCAGGCTACTGGACAAGACTATTCGGGATGCCAGGATCAGGTGTCGGGTAGGCCCGGAAGTCACTGTGTCTGAACATGGCTCTGAATTGATGCATGCCTGACCCAAGGTCTCCCTTAGATCTGGCTTGGGGGCCTTTCCTGACAAATTATTCTGGGTTGTAGGTCCCGTAACTGACACCCCTCGTCGCTTCTTGGGGCAAAAGGCTGCCATGTGGCCAGGTTCCCCACAATAAAAACACAACCCCCCTAAGCACCGTCTGTCTTTCTCCGTTATCGACGAGTGGGGTTTGGCTACACTCAATTCCATGGGCTCCTTCCGTGGAGTTGGAGTCTCACGCATGGCGGGAACCACCCTGTTCTCCTGGGACGTGCAGCAAATTCCCTTCCTCTGCAACCGAGCATCAATCCAGAGACACAGGTGGACCAACGCGTTGAAATTTCGTGGCCTATCCACATGCACCAGCTCATCCTTCAATTCTTCTGACAACCCATCCTTAAATGTGTCCATGAGGGCTGCCTCATTCCAAGCTGAATCCTGGCTTAGTAGCCTAAATTCACTGATGTAGTCCTGCAAGGAACTCTGGCCCTGCTTCAGAGTCTTCAGACGTCAGGTAGCCGTCTCCTTCTTAATGGGGTCCTCATACATTAACCGGAGATGGTCACAGAACCCCCTGAAGTCATCCAGCAAAGGGCTAGCCTGGCCCAGCAGTGGCGTCGCCCAACGAGCTGCTGAGCCGGAGAGTAAGCTAATCATAAACCCCATTTTATCTCGGTCAGTGGGAAAATCCTCTGCTCTCAAGCTGATAAATAGCTGCCATTGTCCCAAGAAAGCTGGAAACGTGGCTTGGGTGCCATCGAATTTATCAGGCACTGCAACCGGGCATTTCCTCCGAGGTGGGGGTGGAGCAGGGTGAACTTGGTGCTGTGCCACCTGGGCAGCCAACATAGCCACCTGTTGCGAAAGTTACTCATTCTCGGCACGTAGCTGCTCCATGGTGAATGATTTTTACAGCTTTTTTTTATGGCAGGAAACAAACTGTTCTGTCCTGTGATTCCAATGAATATGCAGACACAGGCTTGGCTGTCTGCCACGACTAATTACATAGATAACGCCACCCCTTGGCTAGGAGCCTAGAAAGCTATCTTCAAGAAACCAAGATTAAACTTACGGAATGCTTTCCCAATGGCTAGTGAAATGGACTGTTGTTTCCTGCAAAGATTCCCCTCCCGTCGCTCCACCTATAAACTCTTTGGGAAGGGCCACAACCTTAGCCAGCTGTCCCTACTTCCTTCTATGATGTCTTCTCTACAGCTGTTCCTTTCTCCTCTCAGCTCTACGTACACGCACATCAGGAACAACCTCCCTCTGTTCCTCTTAACTGCTCCCCGACTCAGATGCCACCTGGTGGCCAGCAGGCCTCTCTAGTTTCTGCTCTGGCTCCAAACACCCTCCAGAGTCTTCCTCATCCTCCAGAGCACTCCCATAATGGTCTGAGCTGTCAGAGTCCACCAACAGCTCAGCCGGCATCTGCTGGGCCACAACAGAGGGTGTGGGTGAGTTTCAGCGAGGGTGTAATGGGGTGTGGGAGAGGTGCTGTGGTGGTCATGTGCACAATGGTTCAAGAGGGTATACAAGAGGAGATGCGTGGAGGTGCATGAGAAGCACAGGTTAGGGGTATGTGAGGGGGTGCATGAGAGGCACCAATTGGGTCAGGGAGCATGTGTGAGAGGCACCATACAGGTTGCGGAGGGTGGGTGAGTAGGTATTCAAGAAACAATGGGTTGGGGACGTTGTGTGAATGCCTGGTGGTGCATGAGCACAGAGGGCTGGGAAAAGGTGCACAGATGGAGATTTACCCCAGCAACTTGCAACCTTCATTTCCCCATTCACTTTCTGGGGAAACTGGCAAGGAAGGTTGCAAATGGTGATCACATGATTGTGGGGCACTTGGCAACTGGTCGTAAGTACAAACAAGTTGCTGAGCAACCTTGTGACCACAGGAGTGCTGGGATGGCTGGAACTCTGAGAACTGATTGTAACCACCATGGTTCAGTGCCATTGTAACTTGGAATGGAAATCGCTTCTCGGACCTTTGGGTAAGATCAAGTGTGTAACTTGGAATGGTCAGTGACTGGTCATAGCTGTAGCATGACCTGTGTTCCCAATAAGAGTATAGATTATATTATCAAATTTACCCAGCAAGATCTTAGAACAATTATGCCTGATAAAGTATATCCTGTCCTAGTCATTATCCTGCTTAAAAAGCATGGTACATTGATTACTACTAGTTTAGGCATCACTATTGCTGATGTACCTTATAAATTTCTGGAGTCGGCCTCCAGAGTGTACTGCATTTACAGTCAGCCCTGATTAATCAGCTATGCTTCCTCAGTTTCTTTGACACTATGCTAGTAAAGTAGTCTGGACTCTAGTGTGTGAAGTTAATACATTTATGGAAAAAAAATGAGAACAGAGTATTTGAGTTTTTGGACAATAGATACTAGCTTCTGTTTTTCTCACACATGTAATTTCTAAGCATTTCATTTAAGAACTTGAATAAATGAAATGCATTCTCATGGATAGTTAGAGGTTTTACCTATTTACTCATTTGTTAATTTCTCTGAGTGCCCTTGAATATATTTTTATATTTTAGGCTAATCTGCTATGAACAATGGTTCTCTTTTAAAAAAAAACAATGCTTCTATTTTTGAAAAAAGGAAATGAGAGATAAATGGGGGAGATGGGGCGGGGGATAGAGAGAGAGAGAGAGAGACCTTGATTTATGACTGTAATTGAACTCAGAATTATGGTCAGTCATAGGTCATTTTAGCTATTAAGCAGGTCACCATATAACCCCGCCCAATTTTATGACCTTTTTTGCGGCGGTTCTTAAGCAAATTCTGAGGTCATTAAGTAAACCTGTGTTATCCAATGTGTGGCTTTTGCTGGAAACCACAAGTAAACATTGGAAAGTGGCAAAAACCTCAAAAATCATGGTCATGTGGCTATGCTGCAAATGGCCATAAAAGGTGAGTAAGTTGCCAAGTGTCCAAAATGCGATCACGTGGGGCAGGGGTGTGAGGCTGTCAGAACTTCGAAATCAGGTCATAAGCACCTTTTGGGGCGCCTGTCATAACTTTGAATGGTTGCTAAATGACTGGTCATTCAGTGAGGACTATCTGTAGCATAATACAAAGAAGCAAGTGGTATTAATGATGAGTGGACTTGGAATTGCCCTCTAGAACAGTTAAAATTATTTATTATTTTTGAGATTGTTCAGCAGATTATATAACCTTGTGGCAAAAGGTGCTTGAGTTCCTGATCTAGGCATAATGTGAAGTTAATTATTAACACACCTGACAGACATTGCCAGTGACATCAGCAAGGGCAGGGGGATAAACCCTTCTCTGGTAAGGATTCTGACACAACGTGTTATGCAATTATTTATTGCCTTATATCCTATTACTTCCCATTTATTCAACATATGCGGCTGCGGGCAAGCAAAGATGGTGGGATGGAGTGGGCAAGTGGACGTGGGAGGCTCATCCCACATGTGCGGCGGAGCTGAAGGACAATGTTGGACGGCGGGGGCTGAGCGTGCAGGGGCCACACCGTGCTGCCACCCACTGCCTCGCTTGATCTGTTTGGTGGTAGAGCTGCACAACCTCATCAACAAGATTGCCAACAGAGATGCTGAAAAGAAGGGGAAGGAGAAGGAGGAGAATAAGGAGAGGAAAGATGACAAGGAAAAGCAGAAGGAAAAAAGCGAGGCCAAGAAAGAAGAGAAGAAGGAGAAGTAGTAGTATTTGTAACCAGGTTTTCTATTTGTAAATTAAAAGCATTAATTTGCACCAGGCTGCTCTGGCTGAAGCTTCTTCCCTGTCTGTGTCTTGGGAGGGACCGACAGCCAGATGAGTTCATGGCTGCCTGAAATGTGCTTGCAGCAGCTGCTGAACACAGAGTGGGCAGCCCGTGTCTCTGCCTCCACCTGTTGTCAGTGCCACCACGGCGAGGCAGGTGGCAAGGCGAGGGTGGCACCATGCCAGGGCCCCTGCATGCTCCGCCTTTGCCATCTAATCTTGTTTTCCAGCTGTGTCGAACATGCGGGACAAGCCTCCCATGGCTGCCTGCCCACTCCATCCCACCATCTGTCTTTGCTTGCCCGCAGCAAGGGGGCTGCGTGGTGCATCCAGCGGGACAGATCACATGCCTCACCCCTGTGCCTCTGCTTCTGCCTGCTGCTTGGAGGGATGACCCGGCGGTCACAGTGCTTGGACTTACCTGCACTGAATGGGTTGTGCAGCTCGAGTGCGCCAGCCAAGGGGCCGGCAAGCTGCAGCTGCTGCTGGACACCGTCAGTCCCCACGCGCTCACTGTGTCTTGTGTACATGCAGGGGATAGGGTGCCCAGCTGGGCTGATCACCCTGATACCGTGTTTCCCCGAAAATAAGGTCTAATGCATCTTTTGGAGCAAAAAAATTTATAAGACTGGGTCTTATTTTCAGGGAAACACGGTAGTTATTTAAACAAAGAACTCAGTACTTAGTTTCCATTTTGATTCTGGATAAACTTGAATGGAATATACAAGGAATGGTACTAATAAAAATGTGTAGGCTAATGGCCTGTAGTAGCTTTTCATTCAAGTTTTACTTTATCATATATAAATATCATTTGTTATTTCTTCATAGATGGTGAATTGAATGTTCTTGATGATATCTTGACTGATGCACCTGATCATGACGATGAATTATATAACCCTGAGAGTGAGCAAGATAAAAGTGGAAAAAAGGGTATGCTACTTTACAACTTCCCTGTGTCTCCAGAAGCTGGGTAACTGGATTTTGGAGCCAAACTAGACACATATTGGATAATTTACCATTGTATAAAAGGCTTTGCATATAATCCAGGCCTTAAGAGTGATGTACTGGTGGCATTGTTGAAAGATTTTCTCAACACGCAGAAGGTCTTACTTGTGCTTCCTGAACATTTTCTTTTCTTTTTTTTCATTTCCTAAAAGCAATTTGTGTTGCGAATTCTCTATGAAATATTCTTTCTGCCCATCATTCCTAGCTTTTCAAACACAGCTTGGCCTATTTAGAGTATGTTATCTTAACACTCCAGTTTGTGCAAAAACAGTGGTCCCCAACCTTTTTGGTACCAGGGACGGGTTTTGTGGAAGACAATTTTTCCATGAACCAGGGGAGGGGGGCAGGGGAGAGGATGGTTTTAGGATGTATTTGCAGCTGCTTCCCAGTGCTAGTGTCACTGCTTCAGGTCCACCTCAGATCATCAGACATTAGGTTCTCATGAGGAGCGTACAACCTAGATCCCTCACATGCACAGTTTTCAGTAGGGTTCTCCTATGAGAATCTAATGCCTGATGATTTCAGGTGGAGCAGAGGCGATGATGCTAACACTGGGGAGCAGCTGATCTCGTTTGCCCACCACTCATCTCCAGCTGTGCAGCCCGGCTCCTAACAGACCATGAACTGGTACCGGGCCATGGCCCAGCGGCTTTCAATATCATCAACCATGGTATCCTACTGCGATGACTCCGGGGGATGGGAGTGGGGGGCACCTTTTTACAGTGGTTCTCCTCCTACCTGTCGGATCGGTGGCAGTTCGTGTTGACTGGAGGGCAGAGATCGACCCCGAGGCATGTCACTTGTGGGGTGCCCCAGGGGTCAGTTCTCTCACCCCTCCTGTTCAACATATATATGAAACCGCTGGGTGAGATCATCCGTGGTTTTGGGGTACGGTATCATCAATATGCTGATGATATCCAACTTTTCATCTCTACCCCAAACCACCAAAACAATGCCCTCGACGTGATGTCCCAATGCCTGGAGGCTGTGCGGATCTGGCTCAAGCTCAATCCTTCCAAGACTGAGTGGCTGTGGTTTCCGTCATCCCTTTTTGTGCATCTTGTTCCATCTTTGATGACGGGGAGAAATTGCAGCCCCCTCAGAGAGGGCCCCCAATCTGGGAGTCCTCCTGGACACGCGGCTTAGTTTAGAAGAACACCTGACAGCTGTGACCAGGGGGGCCTTTTACCAGGTTCGCCTGGTACGTCAGTTGCGCCCCTTCCTGGATCGGGATGCTCTATGCACAGTCACTCATGCCCTCCTTTCTCGCCTGGACTACTGCAATGCTCTCTACATGGGGCTGTCCTTGAAGAGCACCCGGAGGCTTCAGCTGGTCCAGAATGCGGCCACGTAGGTTATCATGTTACACCCCTTTTAGGCGGCCTGCACTGGCTGCCGGTTGTTTTCCGGGTGCGATTCAAGGTACTAATTATGACCTTTAAAGCTCTCCATGGCTTAGGCCCAGGGTACCTGCGAGACCACCTACTGCCACCAGTAGCCTCCCACCGTCCAGTGCGATCCCACAGAGTTAGCCTCCTCAGGGTGCCGTCGGCCAAACAGTGTCGGCTAGCGACCCCCAGGGGGAGAGCCTTCTCTGAGGGAGCGCCTTCCCTCTGGAATGAGCTGCCCCTGGAGCTTCGCATAATCCCCGACCTCTGGTCCTTCCGATACGCCCTAAAAAGTTGGCTTTTCCAGCAAGCCGGCCTGGCCTGTTAATTTTATCTAATTTTTAAAATGTTAGTGTTATATTAATTGGGTTTGTTTTTTGGATTGTTTCTAATTTCCTTTTAACTTTTGTAATATGTGTTTTTTAATGCTGTACGCCACCCTGAATCCTTTGGGAGAAGGGCGGCATATAAATCCAATCAAAGAAACAAACAAGGTCCCAGCTTTTTGCTAGGCAGTTTCAGTCATATATATTTGGTTGACAGAAATCTCCCACACGGAAGGGGAGTTGAAGAGATCGGTGTTTGTCTGCTTGCTTCTTGTACTCAACGGTGTGTGCCAGCACTTTTTCCGTATTCTCCCACTCATTCTTTAGCGACTCCATCCACTCGGTCACAGTCATGGAGGAGGGAGGTTCTCTGGGCAGTTCAAGCATGGGGACAAACTCCATGCCACTAGTGACCTGGAAATAGGTTTATCCAGTGCTGCTATGCACGGCATTGTTGTAAGCCACTTCTGCAAGCGGCAATAGTTCTGCCCAGTTTTCTTGTTGATAATCCACATAGCATCTTATATATGACTTCACTATTGCGTTCACGCATTCCGCCGCACTGTTCATACTTGGATGAAAAGCCAAGCTGAGTCCTTGTGTGGATCCAATGGATCTCAGGAACTCTCTCCAAAACTTAGCTGTGAATTGGACTTCTCGATCTGAGATGACCTGCTGGGGTATTCCGTGCAGTCAGTAGATCTGTTTGATGAACATCTTAGCCAGCTTCTTCGCAGAAGGCAATCCTGAGCAAGCGGTAAAATGGGCTTGCTTAGAAAATAAGTATTACTGTCCAAATCAATGTGTTTCCCCTGCTGTTTGGGAATTCAACAAGAAAATCCATTGCAATTTCTTCCCAAGGCCTGCTGGGGCTTGCCACTTGTTGAAGGAATCCAGGGGGCTTTCCTGGTCTCATCTTCATGGCAGCACAGGTGGCGCAGCTTTTCACATAGTCTTCTACATCCACTTTCATTTTTGGCCACCAGAATTGCCACCTTGCCAGATGTAGGGTTTTCAGGAATCCAAAGTGCCCGGCCATCCTTGAGTCATGGCTGCGCTGTGGCACCTCCAGTCTCAAGCTTGCGTGGACATACAGCTTGGATCCCTTCCAGGCTAGCCTATCTCTCATGAACAGAACGTCTTTGTTGTCCATGAGATGGGGGTCAGTGGGAAGCATGGTTTTTAAGGCAGCTGTCATCTTGTCCCGGCTGGGGTTGGGTGGTCGTCTGGCTTGGCCTCTGGTGGTGACTTGTGCTGCTTGTTGTATGGTGGGAATGATGGCATGGACAACTTCCTCCCTGTGGCTATCAAATTGCGGTTTTATTCACAGAGCATTGGCTTAACAGGTTTTTCCCTGCCGGAATGTACTTCACTTTGAATTTGAATTGTCTGAAGTATTGCGCCCAGTGGACTTGTTTGGGAGACAGCTTCGTAAGGGTTTTCAGAGTTTCTTGGTTTTTGTGATCAGTCCAGACCTCGAAAGGCACTTTCTTCCTTCCAGGAAATATTTCCATGAAAGGAGGGCCCACTGGACTGTGTAGGCGTCCTTCTCTCAAATGGCTCACCTTCTCTAAGTGTCAGTGAGCTTTTTGGACACACAGGAACAGGGCAGGAGTTGTCCTTGTGGGTTCTTCTGTAGGAGCACTGCTGCCATGCTACGTCACTAGCGTCTGCTTGGATGATGAACTGTTGTTCTGGATCCGGATGCTGAAGGATCGGCTCCTGGGCAAAGAGCCTTTTTTTATTTTTCAAAGGCTTTTTGACAGTCCATTGTCCATACAAGTGGCTGGTTTGGTCATTGTGTCATCTTCAACAGTTTTGTTAGGGGTAGGGGGACCTCTGCAAACGCCAGGATAAATTGTCTATAAAAGTTGGCAAATCCCAGGAAGCTTTGAAGTTGTCTGCAGTTGTGTGGGGGCTGCCAGTCTAGCTGTCAACGCTTAAGGCATTTCCATGACTACTATCACCTTGAGAAGGGGAGGGAAATTCCATGCATAGTTTGGGCCAGAGTAAAAGTCTCATATTCTGTACTGGGATGTGAATGCGCATGTCTAGAACCCTGCTTTAACGTCCCGTTGGAGAATGTGATTAATGACCTCAGCCAGAGCGGAGGGGGCACAGGGGTAAAGGTCAGACACCATTAAATGTGATTTAGTTTCAGCTACACAGAAGTCCGTGCTAAGATGTTAGTCCTAATAAACGAATGGTTTTACTTTGAATTTCATCCCTGGACTCGTAAATTAATTAGGGCAACTCTTGGAACCTTCACAGATAGCTGAAACTCACTTTTAATTTTTTTTTTCCGGGTTTCCTGAAGCCCGGCCTTCCGAGTACTCCCTCCCAATGTTTGGGTTGCTTGGAGGGAAAATCAGGAAGACAGGAGATTGATTGCAGCTGGAGGTATCCGGCAAAGCAAAACAAGGATGCCTTTCTCAGAAGCAGAAGCAAGAGAAGATAAGTAAATGTGGAAATTCCCTTGCCCAAGTCCAAAGCCCCAGATGGAATCCCGAGGGAGTGCAAAAGAGCAACGGAGGGAGGAAGTGAGGGAAGGGACATCTGATCTTGTTGAAGGGAAGAGATGCAGACTGGAGCGCAGCCCCCCTCCCCATCCCAATGGAAGGAGAAGGAGCCCAGAACGGCAACCAGTGAATCTCCCACGCAGCAGGCAGGCTGCCAAGAGCAGGCAAACCCCTCCCTCTCGCCGAACTAGGGGTGAAGGAGATAACCAGCCATATCAGGTGCAAGCATACCAAGGCCAACAGGAGGCTGGGGGATTAGGGCTGGATGACCCACCCCAATTCAGGGGAAAGTTTGACAGAGACTCAGACCAGCTAGCCCTATTCCTTGATTCAACTGATATCCACCTAGAATGCTATGGGCACCTCCCCCAGAGCCATGGTGAATGCCATTGCAGAGGGTCTAGAGGGAGAAGCAAGGGAATGGCTAGCAGCCCTCCACAAGAGGAGAGCCCCCCAACTGCAAGACATAGATGGTTTCCTGCAACTGCTGGAGGCCAGGTTTGAGGAGGTGGAGGAGGCGGGCCCATATGCAGAAGATGAACTCAGCAACCTAAAGCAGAGGGGCCGCCCCATCAAAGAACACATCCGTGAATTTAGGAGGGTCATAGGAAGGCTACCCCCCTTACCAGAGCGGCTGCTGGTGCATTTTTTCAGAACAAGCCTGGACAAGCAAATTACCCAGCTAACTGCATACTGCAACATCCCAAATCAACTCTCTGAGTGGTTCCGAGTAGCAACAAAAGTTGACAGCGGGCTGCGCACCAACGACATGACAAAGCAAGCGGACACACAAGAAAGAGGTCAACCCGACCTGAAACCACCCAGCCGGCAGGGAGCCACAGCACCACAGCAGGCTCTGAGACTAGCCCTCCCTCGAAGTCCACCGAAATGCTACAGATGTGGGGGGATGGGCCACATGGCAGCTGCATGCCCAACCCCAGCCCCAAAACCAAGGCAATACCCACCTCCTAGGGCACGACCAGAACGAGGGTCCAAACGGACCACCAACATGTCTGGGAAAGCCCTCCAGGCTGCAAAGGCCCCTTTCCCCTCAGGCATAAGTGATGGCAGCGACAACCAATCGCCAGAATCATATGACAGCGAGGACAAGGGAGAAAATGACCCAATGGTGAGTGAATCAATTCACCCTTTCCTTTTTCCAATACGCCTCACAGCCCCAAAAACAGGAAACCAGGGGGATTTTCAAGCCCTAATAGACTCAGGCTGCACAAGGTTGCAGGCTGATCAACCTAACCACAGTCCTGAAACTGGGGATCAGAGCAAAAAGACTGGCCCACCCGATCCGGTTCGAGCAGGTTGATGGGTCCCTAATGGGTGGAGCCTATGCCACCCACCTAACTGAACCAGTGAGGCTAGAACTAGCGAATCACTGGGAAGTAATTTGATTCGTAAAAGCCCCCAAAATGACAGATGCAGTCATACTGGGACTTTCCTGACTGGACAAGTGGGGACTGACCATCTGGTGGAAAGGGGGTACCCGAAGACTTAGGATATCAAGGGGCCCCCAACCTCTCCCACACCAGCAAGTAGAAACACCACCCACACTGGAAACTCCCCAAGAGAGCCCACGAGAACAACTGGCAACCACATCCTACAAAATCCCAGAGGCCGAACTGATTCTGATAGAATATCAGGACCTCGCAGAAGTATTCAGCGAGGCTGAGTGTGATGTTCTGCCTCCCCACCGGGAGACAGACTGTGCCATCGAAATCATCCCCGGGGCAAAACTACCCAAGCCCAAACTGTATGCCATGACGCCCCGGGAAATGCAAGAGATGCGCAAATACATAGACAAAAACTTAGCAAGGGGGTTCATTGAGCCAGCCAAGCCACGGGTCGCGGCACCAGTCCTCTTCAAAGAAAAAAAAAGATGGAACCATGAGATTGTGTGTTGACTTTCGAGGAATAAATGGGGTGCGTACACGACCTATACCCCCTCCCCCTCATGAAGGATATGCTGTCTCATCTGGCCAAGGGAGCAGTCTTCACCAAACTAGACCTCAGAGAAGCATACTACCGAGTATGAATCAGAGAGGGAGATGAGTGGAAAACAGCATTCAACTGCCTCCTAGGGAGCTTTCAATTCAAAGTGATGCCTTTTGGACTGCAGGGGTCCCAGGGGTATTCATTCAGTTAATAAACGAGGTGTTGCACGAGCACCTCTACAAGGGGGTCCTCGTCTACCTAGATGACATCCTTATCTACACGGAGACCGTGGACGACCACGTACCCCTGGCCCGCCAAGTACTGGAGAAACTTCTGGCAGCCAACCTGTATGTCAAGGTATCAAAATGCGAATTCCACCGTGCACAGTTAGACTACCTGGGTTACCGAATGTCAAATGAGGGAATAGAGATGGACCCAGCGAAAGTGCAAGCCGTCCTAAGCTGGCATCCCCCTCGCACCCGCAGACAGCTACAAAGCTTCCTAGGGTTCGCGAACTTCTACAGGCAATTCATCCCCTCCTTTGCAAAGATTGCCAAACCCCTGACAGACCTGCTGAAGACAGGGAGCCCAGGAACGAAACCTCGTCCGGGACAACCCCTACCATGGGACCTAACCTGCCAAGAGGCGTTCGAGACACTAAAAGAAATGTTTGCAAAGGAGCCAGTGCTGAAGCATCCTGACCCTGAGCAACCTTTCGTGATCCAGGCAGACGCCAGTGATGTGGCAGTGGGAGCGGTGCTACTCCAAAGTAACAATCAAGGAAGCTTACAACCCTGCGCCTACACCTCCCGCAAGCTCACAGACACAGAGAGATGATGGGCCACATGGGAGAAAGAGGCTTTTGCAGTGAGATGGGCACTGCTAACCTGGAGACACCTGTTGGAAGGGAGCCAGAAACCGTTCGAAGTCTGGACCGACCACAAAAATCTGGAGGTGCTTAGGACCCCACGGAAACTATCACCTAAACAAGTCCAAAGGGCTCAGTATTTCAACCGTTTTGATTTTGTCTTAAAGCACATTCCAGGCAGGAGGAACTTTCTAGCTGACGCCCTCTCCCGCATGCCTCAGTACAAATGCGAACGGGAGCACGTAGTGGACGCCATCATTCCCACTACCCAAACCGCTGCTCAAGTGACCACCAGACGGCAACGCCGTGACCGGCAAGACCAACTTGCAAGCAACCTAAGCACGAGGCTTAAAACTGAACTGCTAGCAGACCCCTGGTTCCAAACCAACCAACACATCTTGACAAAGAGAGATGACCTTGCATGGAAGGGGACAAAACTCTACGTCCCAGAATCCCTACGTACCCTAGTTCTTTACACTTAGCCCAGAGGCAATTCTGGTGGCCTGGCATGAAGATATAGATAGGTACGTGAAAAGTTGTACCATTTGTGCCACAATGAAGAGACGACCAGGAAAACCCCCTGGACTACTGCAAATAGTAGCAGAGCCAACGAGGCCGTGGGAGGAGATTGCAATGGACTTTATGATAGAGTTGCCAAAAAGTGGGGGAAACACAGTGATTTGGACTGTAATAGACCTGTTCTCCAAACAGGCACACTTCATACCCTGCAGCAGACTACCCTCAGCTCACAAGCTGGCTAAACTGTTCGTGAAGCATATCTACCAACTGCATAGAGTACCTCGAAGAATTATCTCAGACAGAGGGGTCCAGTTCACGGCTAAGTTCTGGAGGAAGTTCCTGCGGTCCATTGGATCATCTCAGGGTCTTAGTTCAGCTTTTCATCCGAGCACCAATGGGGCAGCAGAGAGACTGAACACCATGGTAGAGCAGTACCTGAGGTGTTATGTGAACTATCAGCAGTCCAATTGGGCAGACCTTTTATCTTTTGCTGAGGTCGCGTATAATAATGCTGTCCACAGTAGCACAGGACTCACGCCGTTCAAAATAGTGAGCGGTATGGACTTCGTCCCAATGCCTGAGTATCCAAGGGATCCCCCTTCCTCAGTCAGCTTGGCTGACTGGATGTTGATGCTGAAAGCGACCTCGGAAAATGTCAAAAAGGCACTGGCTAAAGCGGCACAAACCTATAAGAAGCAGGCAGACAAACACCGGGCTCCGCAACAGCCATTCCGGGTGGGAGAGAACGTTTATCTCTCCACAAAATATTTGAGATTAAAACTGCCTAGCAAGAAACTGGGGCCAAAGTTTATGGGACCATTCCCTATAGTAAAGATCATCAACCCAGTTACGGTGCAATTGAAATTGCCTCGATTGTTGGGGAAGATACACCCAGCATTCCATAGCAGCCTCTTAAATCCTGTGATTGGATCAACTCTGAGACCACTACCCCAGGAGCCCCCGGGCCCTATGGTCATAGGGGGCCAAACCCATTATGAAGTTCAGCGTATCCTTGATTCAAGGTGGCACAACAGACAACTCCAATACTTAATCAAGTGGAAGGGCTACCCCTTATCAGAGGCATATTGGGTGAAAAGTAGAAATATCCAGGCTGATCGCCTTATAGCAAAATTCCATGCAGAAAATCCAAGCAAGCCTGGGGGAGGATCACATCCCTAAGTTATACACCTGTACTCAAATTGCTTTGTTTTATACAGGTCACTTTGAGGAAGTGAGGGGAGCCGGATGTCAACGCCTAAGGCATTTCCATGACTACTATCACCTTGAGAAGGGGAGGGAAATTCCATGCATACTTTTGGCCAGAGTAAA
This sequence comes from Natrix helvetica, assembly GCF_964273705.1. Lineage (NCBI taxonomy): Eukaryota > Metazoa > Chordata > Lepidosauria > Squamata > Natricidae > Natrix > Natrix helvetica. Next base: position 56,264,024 of record NC_138555.1, on the reverse strand, counting down.
AGTCTCATATTTCTGTACTGGGATGTGAATGCGCATGTCTAGAACCCTGCTTTAACGTCCCATTGGAGAATGTGATTAATGACCTCAGCCAGAGGGGAGGGTCACAGCGGTAAAGGTCAGACACCATTAAATGTGATTTAGTTTCAGCTACACAGAAGTCCGTGCTAAGATGTTAGTCCTAATAAACGAATGGTTTTACTTTGAATTTCGTCCCTGGACTCGTAAATTAATTAGGGCAACTCTTGGAACCTTCACACTAGCACTGCTTTCACTTTCCCTGGGTCCATTTCCACTCCTCCGCTGGATATCTGGTAGCCTAGGTAATCTGGGGAGGCTTTATGGAATTCACATTTTGACAGCTTGGCGTAGAGTTTTGCAGTGAGTTTTTTCAGCACTTGCCGCACTAGCTTTAGGTGTTCATCAAGGGTCTCACTGAATATGAGAATGTCATCCAGGTAAACGAGGACCCCTTTGTATAGGTGCTCATGTAGCACCTCATTAATTAGTTGCATGAACACTGCTGGAGCTCCCTGCAGGCCAAATGGCATGACTTTAAATTGGAAGCTGCCAAGCAGGCAGTTAAAGGCGGTTTTCCATCCATCTCCTTCCTTAATTCTTATGCGGTAGTAGGCTTCTCTTAAATCCAATTTGGTGAACACTTTGCCCTTGGCTAAGTGGCTCAGCATGTCCTTCATGAGGGGGAGGAGGTATGTGTTCTCCACGCACACAGCATTAATTCCACGAAAATCCATGCAAAGTCTCATCCCCCCCATCTTTTCCTTAGAGTACTGGGGCAGCTACAGTGGGATCTCGGGTCACGACCACAATTCGTTCCATAATCTTGGTTGCAACCTGATTTGGTAGTGACCTGAATCTAATTTTCCCATTGGATTGTATGTAAATATGATCAATCCGTTCTAGACCCCTACGGACTATATATAAATTAAAAAAAATTAAGCACAAAAATAGTTAATTATGCCATGGAACTCACAGTGTAATAGTAAAATCTTTTAATAACAAAAATGTAAAGTCTGGCAACACACTTAAGCCAAAAATGAACCAAAACAAAGACTTAAACGGAGGCTTGAAAACCAAAGAAAACAGACTATTCTTTGATCAGAGTTAAAGTTCTGGGTAAGAAATTCCAAGCACATGCACAAGAGACATGGGAGGAAAGTTCTACAAAGCATGAGACAATGTGGTGTCCTTTCTTATACCCACAAAAGTCTTAGTTCTTAGTATGTACTCTAGTCATATAATCTAACTACATTGTGAAACTCAGTCATATACCCTAATTTACATCTTCCTGCAACAGACTCATTTCTGAAAGTGTTTATCTTTTGTTATCTTTTCCCTCCTTTTGTCTTCCTAATTGGCCAAATCGGTCCCCTATTAACAGCACAAAAGGTGTGTAGTTGCTCTGGTAGTTTGAGATAGAGAGAGTTACATGCCAATTCCTGGAGGAAATGTGGGTGGCGTTTATGGAAGAAGGAAAAGGATTTATGAAGGATTTAGATCTTAATGCTGGAAGGATGCAATTGATTGCAGGCATATGTTTTTACATAGGCATATGTGTTACAAATGCTTAACAATTAAATGCTTAAAAAATAGTTTTACAGCAGTATATTATAAATATATTTTTGTAGATTTTCACAGGTGTAGGTATGCTGGTCTTCTTGTACCAGCTACCGGAAAAAAACACACACCAACCACTACTTAAACGCACAATCCCATCACCACCCTGCACAGATGAACTCTGTAGCCAAGACCCTCATCTCCAGAACCAAACGCCTAGCCGACAAAGACCACCTGAAAACTGAATTGCACACTCTCACAAATGTATTAATCTCCAACAGATTCCAAAGAAAAACAATTACCAACCTAATCCAAAGGGAGACGCCCCCCAAGAACAGAGACACAGAACAGGACACCGGCATCGCCCTCCTCCCTTACATCAAAGGCACCACAGATAAAATCAGCAAAATTCTCCACAAGCGCAATGTCAAGACAGCCTTCAGCACTGACCAAAAAATACCCAACATCTTAAGAAACCCCAAAGACAAGATCCAGCTAGAAAACCAAGGAGTCTACGAAATACCATGCAAAATCTGCCCTGCCACATAAATTGGACAAATGAACAGGAGAATAAATGCACGCATCTCAGAACACAAGAATGCAGTAAGAAAAAAAGAAAAAACTTCCTCCCTTTTCCAGCACCTTAAAGCTACAGGACATGAAATTGATTTTGAAGGAACCAAATTAATCTCCAAAACAGAACACTTCAACAAGAGAATAATTATGGGGCCATTGAAATAGAGAAACACCCCCACAATATGAATAAATGTGATGATGCCTCCCGCCTACCAGACATCTGGAAACCAGCCCTAGTCAACAAACGAACCCCACCCACCACCCAGGTCATTACAACACAAAAGAACAACGGACACACAGCCAGTACCTCAGCCACACAGTATGATACGAAACAGCCGACCAATCTACAAACATCAACTCCATCTACCAATCAGGATGCAACTACACAGCCAATCAATCCACTTACAGCACCAAAGCCAGCACTCCACACACCCCCACCAAGATTTATAGAAAGACGACAGCTCCGACCACGCCTTACTCGCACAAGCACAAAGCCGAAAACACCAGTCTGAAGATGGCGAGTGGGACCTCGCCAAAACGTTGCCAAGACAATCTCAATCTTACACAGGAAAAGACCCGAATACAAGAAGACCAGCATATATACACACACACACACTACAATAGAACAAATGTCTATAGAAGAACAAGTTTCTACTTAATTTGATAATACTTACTGCTTTTTATTTATTACTATTCCCTTCACTAAGAAAACCTTGAACAACAGAGAAAACTGTACAGTAGATCGATTCTGAGAGAGAGAGAGAGAGAGAGAGAGAGAGAGAGAGAGAGAGAGAGAGAGAGAGAGAGAGGAGAGAGAGAGAGAAGAGAGAGAGAGAGGTGTTACTGTTTTGCAGGAGAATCTGCAGGAGAATCTGCCTCCGTGATGGAAGGACGTTCTCCTTCAGGTGCTTTCTCTCTTGCGATTTCTTCATGTTCTAATGTTTCATCTTCAGGAATTTCTGAGTCAGGGGTTTCCTGTTTTTTTAACTGTTTAGTCACCAAAAAGCAATCTAATGTGACTTGTCTTTTCCTGCGCATCAAAACTTTACAGAAATGAGAGATGACATTATCGTTCATCATGTTCAACGCTCTATTCGTGAGAGTTTTGTTGGGGTGGTATTTTTCAAATAAATTCTGCCATCCATTCCATTTTCCTATGATGTTTTTCAACACATCACTTTTGTTTTTAAAGAATTTTATTGGTTTTTAAACATTTATAGGAAAGGGTAGGTGGATATACAAAAAGTTTTGGCAGCTACATCGTGCCGAAAGTAGAAATCCCTCCAAATCTCACAACTTTTACAGAGAAAAAAAACAAAAGATAAAAGATAAGCAGAAACAGCATCTAGTTATACATTGTATCAACCATATGTTCAATCATCTCTTTTGCCACTTTCTAATATATCAACAATTACAATGATATTTCAAATATATTTATTTTTGTGACCTGAGTCTTTTCAATATTGCTCCCTCCCCCCTGTCCTCTGGTGGAACCACAGCCCCTCCCTCCCTCATATCTTGTGTATTGTCACCTTTTTCACTACCTCTTATAATTTCGTCCTCTAGGAGGGCACTATGTTTTTTCATGAAGGCCTCTGCCTCCACAACTGTATTGATTCTAATTCTGTTTCCCTCACAGAAGATCAACATTCCTTCTGGCAATAACCATCTAAACCAAACTCCTTTGTTATATAATTTCTTTGATAAGGAGGAATACTTCCTCCTCTTATCTCTTATTTTTTTCGGAATTTATTTAAGAATGGCAATTTCTTTATCTTTATATTTTAGCAGTCCTCCCCTTTGGGCCCCCAAAACCTCATCCCTCGTGGTCTTCCTAAGAAATTTAACGTGTACTTCCCTTGGAACATTATGTGTTCTGGCATATTCTGAATTGATCCTTGCCGGTGGACTTCACGGACGTCTTCAGCAAGCAGAAGGCGGACCAATTGCCGCTGCACCGGCCTTATGACTGCCCCATTGACTTGGTGCCAGACGCGCAGTTCCCTGTGGGTTGCCTGTACTCCATGTCCAAGCCAGAATTGGCCGCATTGTGGGACTTTCTGGACAAGAACCTCGCCCAGGGTTTTATCCGGCCCTCGTCTTCGCCACTGTCTGCCCCGGTCTTATTTGTCAAGAAGAAGACCGGGGATCTGAGACTCTGTTGTGACTATCGTCGTCTGAATGCAATCACGGTGCGCAACCATTACCTTCTGCCCCTGATTCCTGAGTTGTTGGAGCGGCTCCGGGAGGTGACGGTGTTCACGAAACTGGACTTGCATGGCGCCTATAATCTGGTCCGAGTCTGGGCGGGGGATGAATGGCACCCGGTACGAACACCTGGTATGGACATTTTGAGTACACGGTCATGCCGTTTGGATTGACCAATGCCCCAGCCGTCTTCCAGCATTTTATGAATATCTTCCGGGACCTCTTGGACCAGTTTGTTGTTATTTACCTGGACGACATTTTTATTTACTCGGCTTCTCGGGAGGGTCATCAGCAGCACCTACGCCTGGTCCTGCAACTACTCCGGGAGCATTGTTTGTACGCGAAGCTGGAGAAGTGTCAGTTCTGGCAGACTACCATCGAGTTCCTGGGGCACTGTATCTCCCCTGAAGGAATTGCGATGGTGTTATGGGTATCTCCGTTGGGAGAGAGAAAATACCGCAGCGGAATTTACAGCTAGAGAGAAAAAACGTTGCTAGTAGAAAAAACACGAATAGAGTTTCAGACACTGCTAGTAAAAACACAACAAGTAGCTTTACCAATAATAATTGTTTCACAAGCAGTGATAGTAGATGTATGTCTAAACACAGTTCAAAGAACAAACAATTGCTTACGGTCGCAGTTCACGTTCCAGTCATCAAGTGAGCAAGTAGTTATCAAGCATAGGACAAGCAGAGAGAGAGAGAGAGAGCTCTCCTGACTCCCTCTTATTGTAAAGGTAATTACAGCTGATAAGTACATTCAACCATTTAAAGCAACAACGACCATTTGTTATTGTATATAGATATATGTTGCCTACCCAACACTAGGAGTATACTCCCAACAGATGGAGCCGGGCAAGGTAGAGTCTTTGCGCAGTTGGGAACCTCCTCGGCGAGCGAAGGATATCCAACGACTCCTCGGGTTTGCCAACTACTACCGGACCTTCATCCCCAGCTTCACTTCCCTGACCGCGCCCCTCACTCGGCTCCTGCAGAAGAAAGTGCCGTTTCGCTGGGGGCCTACGGAACAGCACTCGTTCAAGGCCCTGAAGCACGCCTTCATGAAGAAGCTGATCCTGAAGCATTGTATTGATCTTTGTCCTCCTACTGGAGAGGAGGCGAGTGTCGTTGTTGCACAGCCCACTGGTGTTGTCTTTCTACTCATCTTCCTAATTTTATTCTCTCTTTTATTTTTGTAACTTGATCCAATTAAGATTGACTATCAGGAAAAATAAGAAAGGGGAAGGAAAAAAGCGAGAAAAGAGAGAAAAAGATGTCCCAGATGACCTCAAGAATATCTCAAGAATATAGAACAAGAAAGAGCAAATAAGTAGAAAGAATGGGCAAGAAGGTCAAAGTTAAAATAAAAAAGAATATAAGAAATGTAGTAAAAAAAAACAACCAAAAAGACAATAAAAATCTTAACCACCTTGTCCAATTAGTTCCAAATCATAAGGTCCAACTTAAAAAAAGAGAAAAAAGAAGAATAGGGGAATTGGAACATTATAAAAATGGGAGAGGAATAAAAAGAAAAAAGGAGCAAGAAAAATTTTGCTTGCAGATTCCTTTGATTCAGTCCATTTAGATTTAAAAAGAAACCATCCAGATGTCTCATATATCTCAAATATCTTAAAAAGGGAAGAAGAAGAAGAAAAAACAATATTCAACACTTCAAAACTTCAAAGCTTCAACAAAAAAGAGGAAAAAGGGCGAACAAAAAGAAATCATCACATCCCAGGCAAAGTAATGTAAACACTGTCAGCAAAAAAAAAGAGAGAAGAGAGAGTTCAAAGTTTTTTCCATTTTAATGTAGAGGCTTTTCCAAGCTCACTCCAATTTTCCCTTATATGTTTTCATTCATCTTCCAAAATAGGTCTCCAGACACTAAAGATCCACAAGAAACACCTGCATAAACAACTGTGTTCTTGCTTCTTATCAGGTCTTAACCTTGCATGAAAGAGTTTCTCTCTAAACAATTCCAGCGGTAAGAATTGGCAACTTTGTTTCAAGATCTGCTAGGTGGTAGTGTTAAATTATATCCAATCTCAAGCCTCTTACAACTCTCCCTTTCGAATGAAATATTCAAAGGAAAAAGCCCAAGGAGTAAAAAGATAATAAGGAAAGGAAAAAAAATTATGGCAGTTTAAAAATAAAAGCATAAGTCTCTTCAATTCACTTCCAAAAATCAAGAAATTAGAAATAAAGAGAAAGCTCCAACAACGAATCCACTTTAAACTGTAGCAAAAGTCCAGCCTGGCTTCCGGTAATAAAAAGGGAAAAAAACCCGAACGGTTTCAATTAACCATACTTAAAACCATCGCTGAGTCTCTGGTTATTCTCTATTTTGCCTTAAGTCTCCAAATTTAGGGTGCTCTCTTTGCAATTAAATTTTTTTTTAAAAAAAGTCTCACCAAAACGGCATGCTTCTCTCTCCTGCTCTTACTTTATGGAGCTGTCAGCAGCTTCGGCAGCCCAGGGGCTGGCTCTTGATCGCCGGCAAAAGGGGCTTTTTCCCAGGTCTCCAGAGACTTTGCAATCCCCTGGATCCCCCTGGTGTTCCCCTTCCTCTCACCGTCTCTTCGGGACGGCTTGGGTCCAGATTGGACTGTCCAAATGATCCGGATTCAATGGCTATTCCAGAGTAACCGGAAAACCGCAGTATCACCGCGACGCATACCTCCTCCTCTCCACCCCGGACAGTTTTGCCCGTCGAATCCTTTGCTGCAGTTCACGAGCCCGTGGACTTACGGTCTCGGATATGGGATGTGCAGCGGTACGACGAGTGGGTGGAGCAACGGAGGGGAGAGGTAGGGCCCGCCTCCCCGTGAACCTTCGACAACGACCTCTTGAGGTACCGGGACAGGCTCTATGTGCCCGCGGGGCCCCTCCGAGGACTTATTCTCTCCCAGTGCCATGACAATCTGGTGGTGGGACATTTTGGCCTTTTCAAGACTTTGAACCTGGTCTCCCGTACCTTTTGGTGGCCCCGCTTAGGACACGACGTACAGACGTACATCACCTCTTGTGTACAGCGTTGGCAGGCCAAGTCAGCGACAGGAGCTCCTCCAGGGTTGCTTCAGCCATTGCCGACCCCGGACAGACCCTGGGGAGCCGTGTTGATGGACTTTCTGACGGAATTGCCTCTGTCTTCGGGGTTTACCACGATCCTCGTGGTGGTGGACATGCTCACGAAATGGCACATTTCATTCTCTGTCGGAGATTGCCGACAGCCCGCGCCACTGCCCGCATGTTCATCTAGCACATCTTCCGTCTACACGTCCTACCCGATCGGGTCGTGTCAGACCGTCAAACGCAGTTCACGTCCCAGTTCTGGAAAGGGCTGATGGAGGCTCTGGATGTCCAGATTTGTTTGTCCTCAGCACACCATCCTGAAACCAACGGGGGGACGGAGAAGGTGATCGGGATTTTGGAGCAGTACTTGCGCTGCTTCGTGAATCAGCAGCAGAACAACTGGGCGGACTACCTGGCCGTGGCGGAGTTTGTATTTAACAACTCGCAGCACACCTCCACGCAGACGACGCCCTTCCTGGCTAATGTCGGGTACCACCCTCGCTTCTTTCCTCTTACCCCAGTCGACTCCCCGGTCCCCGTAGAGCAGGACTTCCTCTCGGAGCTCCAGGCGGTCCACCAAGTGGTGCGCCGCTATCTGACTCAAGCCAAAGAGGACTACAAGAGGGTGGCGGACAGGTCTCTGCGTGCAATGCCGGAGTTGGCTGTGGGAGATGGCGTGCGCCTGTCCATGCGACACCTCCCGTCCCACCGGCCGGCTAAGAAGTTGGATCACCGTTATCTTGGGTTGTTCCCGGGGAAGGCCATCATCAACCTGGTGGCCTATCGCCTGACCTTGCCACGCTCGATGCGAGTGCACCCGGTGTTCCATCGGTCGCTCCTGGTCCCTGAGCGGTCGGCTTGTCCTCTCCTCCAACTGTCTCCGCCCCAGCCGTCACCACGTGAGGCGGAGAAGCAGCTTATGCACGAGGTGGCTCGGATCCGGGACTCGAGATGGCTAAAGGGACGATCCCAGTACTTGGTAGACTGGAAGGACGATGGGCTGGACAAGGGGACTTGGGCTAATGTGACGGGCCTACCATGCAAAATGTCCCTCGAGGCCACACCCTGAGCGTCAGACCTGGGGGAAGTGCCCTGCGTTGAGGGTTAGTGTTGTGGCCCAGCAGGATCCAGTTGAGCTGCTGATGGACTCAGATAGCGAGGAACCATATGAGTCTGCCCTGGATGATGTGGAGGACCCTGTGCAGGGTTCAGACTCAGAGCAGGGACCAGAGAGGCTGCTTGGCTACCAGGAGGCGCCTGAGGCATGGAGCAGTGGGGAGGATCAAAGGCAGTTTGTCCCTGATGCTAGATTGAGAAGGGATGAGAAACGGAAGCAGCAACTCCGTAGGCAGACTCACAGAAGATGATTAAGCACAGGTGGTTGTGGATTGGCCCCGCCCAAGAGAGATTATAGGTGAGGCGTTGGGAGGGGACATTTGCAGGAAACAACCATTCGAATTAGTAGTTAAGAAAATCTATCTGTGTATTCTAGCCATGTCTGTTCGTTTGGACTATCTGCATTGCTTCATTTGAATTATCTGGGTTGCTGCAGAGCTACTCTATTGAATGTGAGTTGTCTGTGCCCTCAGCCAAAGGATTCGTTATCTCAGTAATTAAGCAGTGGCAAATAGCCAAGCCTGTGTTCTGGTTTATTCACAGGTGGTGGTGGTAGGGTGGGGGTGGGGGTGGGGTCAGAACAGTGATGTAACCAAAATAAAATACCTTTTAGATTGCCAAGGTCATCCTTTGTCTTGGCACCTCTGCACCTGACCGGAACTGGATGGGTGGAACTGCCAGCATGGCAGTGGAAGATTGGACCATGTGATGGACTTGTGGGTGTGGGGGCAAGATAATGAACTTTAACTTGGGTGGAAAAACGGAAGAAGTTTCAGATTTGGGCTTTCCCCCAGATGTGCCAGCATGGCTCTTTTAATAAATTGGAACTTTGAGCAGCACGTTGCCTTGGACTCTAATTTAATTTTGGATGCTATTTGGAACACTGACACTGAGATTCCTCAAAGTTCCATTTTATTAGAGATGTCATATTGGCACATCTGGGAAAACTTAAATCTGAAAGCTTCCAGGTTTTCCCCACCCAAACGAAAGTTTAAGTCCCTGCCCAGCACACACATGTCCATCACATGGTCCAATCAGACACCGTCCCAACTGGAGATGCCTTCCAATCACACCACTCCAGGTGCAGGGCAAGACATCCTTGATTCTGAGAAAGGAATGTTCTTTTGACTATATCTATCCCACTCCATATAATCCCCCCTCTCAATTTCCCACAGCAGTAAATGTGGCAGGCCTGAAGGCCCAATGCAAAAGATGGCTTCCAGGCCTGACACCAGGCTGCTCTGGCTGAAGGTTCTTCCCTGTCGGTGGCTTGTGAGGGACTGAGAGCCAGATGAGTTCATGGCTGCCTGAAATATGCTTGCAGCAGCTGCTGAACACAGAGTGGGTGGCCCTCTGCCTCCACCTGCTGTCAGTGCTACCACGGTGAGGCAGGTGGCAAGGCAAGGGTGGCACCACACCGGGGGCTCTGCATGTCCGCCCCTGCCGTCCAATGTCTGGTGCGTCTTTTGGAGCAAAAAAAATAATAAGACCAGGTCTTATTTTTGGGGAAAACAGTAATTATTATTCCTTAGTGAACAAATATAGCTAATAATTTGAAGTCTTTGAAGGCAGGTTTGTAGGAAATGTTCCCTTGTGAAATGGGAAAAAAAGAACATTCTGTTTCAGATAATTTCCTATATTTTTCAGCTTTATCCAGTAATTTTCACAATAATACATTAGTTCCCCAAGCTTTAAATAGAGATCCTAGGAGTTCTCATCAACTGGCCAGAAGTTAATAGCTACAAAATTATGTGTATAAAAATGTTAGATTCAATGTCTTTTTATGCTTTGCCTTATGCTAAATGAGAAAACATTTTGTCAATTGTATTACATTTTAAAAAATACACAAAAACATTAACGATAAAAATACAATGAAGAATAAGAGAATAGGGATAGTAGTGTGAAATGGTATATGTTTTATGCATAAACCCTAACAAAATGTTTCCCATCTAAATTGTATATTTTGAAAAAAAATTGAATTACTAACTTCAATCCAATATTATTTAGCTCCACCAAAGTCCACCAAAGGTGATAAAGTTTCCTGTTTGAGTGTTACTTCAATCTTCATTCGTGATGATTTTTTGCCCAGGTTATCATACAATTTTTAACTAGTTCATCTTCTGTTTCCAATTTTAACAAATGTTTATAATTTTTAGCGGTAAAGTTGTTAATCGTTTGTACACAGTTCCGTTTTAAAGATAGTTTGAACATGTTCGGAATTGAATACTTTATCAGCTTTAAATATCTCTGAGATTTGCAAATACAAAAACCATTGACAATTGAAACCTTCTAATACCAAGTGTACTCTGGATTTTAATTTAATATCATATGTGAAGTAATCCAATAAATCTGCATACCTTAACCATTTTTGTCTGACCCTCATTTCCTTTCTCTAATGTGCTTTTGGGGGGAGGGGCATAAAGGTACTTTTGGCCATAGTCTCATTTCATATTTATTCCAAATTCTCAAAATGGCTCGCCTAATAAAGTGGTTTCTAAAATCAACATTAACTTTATCAGACCATAGGTACACATGCCATCAAACATTTTCTGAAAGTATTTGCAACCAGCTTTTTAACATTTAAGTAACTAATAACTTTTTTTTAAAGGATCTAAAAGGAAAAGTGAGGGGATGGAAGTAGCTGAAATTAAAAAACAAAAACCATCTGTACATTCCTCAAGGCAGATGTTACCCAAACTTCCAAGTTCTTCTATTGACAACAACAAAAGAATTGGGAGCACAAAAGGAAAGCCAGTATTGGAATACAAGAGTGAGGACTATCGAAGGTCTGACAGAAGTAAACCTCCAGATGGTGACAGAAAGATACATATGACAAGCAGCACCTCCAGTGATCCCTATGAGGGAAAGCCTGAAAAGACATGTATGAGGAAAAGGGATGCTGACAGAAGGGCTAAGTCTTCTACTCCAGATGCTTCTGTAGTAAGTAATGGGTTGTGAATCTCTCTGTACTTAGATAGGATCTTTCCTGCAATAGTATGTTGCTTTATATTATTAGTTCCTTAGGCATTTCAGATGTTTACCTTCCTTGCTCAGTTAAAGTACACTGTATGCACAATTATTAGGCAAGTTGTATTTTGGAGGATTAATTGTAGTATTGAACAACTACAATGCTCTTGGTAAATCCAAAATGTTAATAAACCTCAAACCTGAATATTTAAGAAAGCAAAAGTGAGGTTTTGGCTTTCTTAGGAGAGTATCTATGTGTGCACAATTATTGGGCAACTATTAGTGTAAATAATTATGCAACTAAATGAAAAATGAAAATTTGCCCATCTTATTCATTTATTTGCATCTGTTAAATGAGAATAATAAACAACTAAAAAATGTACAAATAAACCAGTGGTGGGTTGCAGGCGGTACGCCCCAGTATGGGCATACTGGAGCCTGCCCGGAGCTCCTTACCTGTCCTTTAAAGCCTTCGGCGCTTCTGCTCACGCACATGGCGCATACAGCACCTGTGCGACGCTCCACCGAGCAGCTGGAGCATCGCGGAGGCTTGAGGCACAGATGGCAGGTATGATGCATGCGTGCATCGCGCGCATCCATGTGGGTGACGCCGGGCCCGTTCCAACCGTACCGGTTGGAACGGGATCCGGAACCCACCACTGAAATAAACATTTCTGACATTAAAAAAAAGATCAGTGACCAATAAAGGTAGTCCTCGAGGTACGAACCTAATGGAGCTTGCCCATTAGGTTCGTAAGTCAAAAAAGGCATCAAATGAATCAGACTCAATTTTACAAATTTTTAAAATAAAATTCATTAATTGAATCAAATGGCTCCTTAAATGAATGAAGATCTGATTTACTTCCTGCCCAGCCACCAATCAGCTGTTTCCAGTACAGCCAGAGGAACTAAATTGCCTCCAAGCAGGCTTGCAGAGCTCTCAGTTTGCAGTTTAAAAAAACCCCACTTGCTGCTAATCAGCTCAAGCATCTTCAGACACCTGCCCAGAAAAGGGGTGGGTGGGTGTGGCGGTAATTTACAGAACTCTCCGAATGCAGTTGCTTTTTTTAAAAAAAAACTGCCACTAATTACTGGTAGCTTAAGAGTCTCCAGCCTGGCACTGAGGGAGATGGGGATTTACAGAACTCTTGGCTTGCAATAGTAACAGAGATGGAATGGATCTTGAGGTCGTCTAGTCTAATCCACTGCTTTCATAAGAGTATTCCTGATAAATGCCTATACAGTCTCTTCTTAAAAGCCTCCAGTGATGGGGCACCCACAACGTCTGGAGGCAAATTAGATTTAAAACCTCTTTAAAAAAACACTGCCTTGATCAGCACAAGCTTCTCCAGGCAAAATCCAAAATGGGGAAGGGTGGGGTATTTACAGAACTCTCTCATTGCAGTTGCTAAAAAAACCCCACTTGCCGCTATTTAGTCAAAGTGGAGCTCTTCCCCCCCCCCCCTTGCCCTCTCTCCTCTCCCTCTCTTCTTCCCTTACCTTTCTCCTCTACTTCCCACTCTTTGTCTCATTTACTTGGTGTATTTCAGCTTCTGAGCGAGCTCCATTTTATGTTAATGGTATTTATTATTCCTTTTCAATATACATATTTAATTTTTCTCCTCCTTTTTAGTAAAAAAACCCCCGATATAACAGAAAAGTATACATATATAGTCATTGTGCTTTTAAACCCCCCCCCCCCCTAATTTTGGTCGAGATGTAGACCTGGTTACAATTCCCAGCTATTCTCATCATTATCTTATATACTGTATTTTTCGGAGTATAAGACGCACCGGTGTATAAGATGCACCAAGGTTTTGAAGAGGAATTTTTTTAAAAAAAGTAGGTAGGTAGATAGAGGGATAGACAGGGAGAGAAAGAGGGAGACATACAGTAGGTAGGTAGGTAGGGAGTAGTTAGGTAGGTAGGTAGATAAAGGGATAGAGAGAGAGAGAGAGAGAGAGAGAGAGTTTAGGTAGGTAGGTAGAGGGATAGAGAGAGAGAAATAGAGAGAGAGAGAAATACAGTAGATAGGTAGGGAGAGAGAGAGTAGTTAGGTTGGTAGGTAGAGGGAGAGAGAGAGAGAGGAGAGAGTGAAATAGAGAAATACAGTAGGTAGGTAGGAAGAGAGAGAGAGGGTAGGTAGGTAGGTAGAGAGAGAGAGAGAAGTACAGTAGGTAGGTAGGGAGAGAGTGTGTAGGTAGTTGGTAGGTAGGTAGAGGGACACAGAGAGAGAAATAGAGATAGATAGAAATACAGTAGATAGGTAGGAAGAGAGAGAGAGGGTAGGTAGGTAGGTAGGTAGAGAGAGAGAGAGAAGTACAGTAGGTAGGTAGGGAGAGAGTGTGTAGGTAGTTGGTAGGTAGGTAGAGGGACACAGAGAGAGAAATAGAGATAGATAGAAATACAGTAGATAGGTAGATGTTTCTGCTGGCACAGCACTTGATCAATGTAATACTCATCAATCAGTTAAAGAGCTTTCCAAAAGGAAAAAAAAGTTTTTGCACTCTGCAAACCACCCAAAAACGGCCCGTTTTTCACAAAAACAGGCCCGTTTTTCACAAAAACAGGCCCGTTTTTTTTAAAGGCATGAATAGCCTTGCAGAGTGCTCCTGGGTGGGGGTGGCAAAAATGAGCAAAAATTGGCCCGTTTTTCAAGAAAATGGACCTGGTTTTTGTCAAAAAAATTGCATGCATAGCCTTATGGAGGCTTACAGTGGGGCAAAAAAGTATTTAGTCAGCCACCAATTGTGCAAGTTCTCCCACTTAAAAAGATGAGAGAGGCCTGTAATTGGCATCATAGGTAGACCTCAACTATGAGAGACAAAATGTTAAAAAAAACCAATCAATCACATTGGCTGATTTGGAAAGAATTTATTTGCAATTTATGGTGGAAAATAAGTATTTGGTCACCTACAAAAAAGCAAGATTTCTGGCTCTCACAGACCTGTACCTTCTTCTTTAAGAGCCTCCTCTGTCCTGCATTCATTACCTGTATCAATGGCACCTGTTTGAACTTGTTAGTATAAAAGACACCTGTCCACAACCTCAAACAGTCACACTCCAAACTCCACTATGGTGAAGACTAAAGAGCTGTTGAAGGACACCAGAAACGAAATTGTAGACTTGCACCAGGCTGGGAAGACTGAATCTGCAATAGGCAAGCAGCTTGGTGTGAACAAATCAACTGTGGGAGCAATAATTAGAAAATGGAAGACATACAAGACCACTGATAATCTCCCTCAATCTGGGGCTCCACGCAAGATCTCACCCCGTGGGGTCAAAATGATCACAAGAACAGTGAGCAAAAATCCCAGGACCACACGGGGGGACCTAGTGAATGACCTGCAGAGAGCTGGGACCAACGTAACAAAGGCTACCATCAGTAACACACTATGCCACCAGGGACTCAGATCCTGCAGTGCCAGACGTGTCCCCTTGCTTAAGCCAGTACATGTCCAGGCCTGTCTGAAGTTTGCTAGAGAGCATTTGGATGATCCAGAAGAGGACTGGGAGAATGTCATATGGTCAGATGAAATCAAAATAGAACTGTTTAGTAGAAACACAACTCGTCGTGTTTGGAGGAGAGAGAATGCTGAGTTGCATCCAAAGAACACCATGCCTACTGTGAAGCATGGGGGTGGCAACATCATACTTTGGGGCTGTTTCTCTGCAAAGGGACCAGGACGACTGATCCGTGTACAGGACAGAATGAATGGGGCCATGTATCATGAGATTTTGAGTGCAAACCTCCTTCCATCAGCAAGAGCATTGAAGATGAAACATGGCTGGGTCTTTCAACATTACAATGATCCCAAACATACTGCCCGGGCAACAAAGGAGTGGCTTTGTAAGAAGCATTTCAAGGTCCTGGAGTGGCCTAGCCAGTCTTCAGATCTCAACCCCATAGAAAATCTTTGGAGGGAGTTGAAAGTCCATGTTGCCCAGCGACAGCCCCAAAACATCACTGCTCTAGAGGAGATCTGCGTGGAGGAATGGGCCAACTTACCAGCAACAGTGTGTGCCAACCTTGTGAATACTTACAGGAAATGTTTGACCTCTGTCATTGCCAACAAAGGATATATAACAAAGTATTGAGATGAACTTTTGATATTGACCAAATACTTATTTTCCACCATAATTTGCAAATACATTCTTTTCAAATCAGCCAATGTGATTGTTTGGGTTTTTTTTTTGCATTTTGTCTCTCATAGTTGAGGTCTACCTCTGATGCCAATTACAGGCCTCTCTCATCTTATTAAGTGGGAGAACTTGCACAATTGGTGGCTGACTAAATACTTTTTTGCCCCACTGTATACATTGCTGCTGGGGGCTGGGGCAGCAAAAAACTGCCCCTTTCTTTGCTCATTTCTGCCCTCCCCAGCCCCCAGGAGCTCTCTGGAAGCCTCCATAAGGGTTTCCACAGCCATTTTGGTGAAGGGGCGGGGCTTCGGGAGGCAAAAAATGCTGTATTCGGTGTATAAGACGCACCCAGATTTTCAGCCTCTTTTTTGAGGAAAAAAGGTGTGTCTTATACTCCGAAAAATACGGTAATTATACATCCTTACATGCCCCCAATTTGTGATTCTGTTTTTTAACACAAGAGTTTCTCATTGTAGGTACATTTCCTGTTCCCTCTCCATTTTTCCATACCTTGGATTAGAATACCCTTAATTGTCTTCTAGATGGCAATCTTCGCTGTTCAATGTTCGTTACACTTCCCTTAATGTATTATATAAAATAACAAGCGGTAAACATCTCACTCTGTTCATCATCTTAAAAGTTCTATATATGTCCATGTTTCATAAATTTTGACCCATGCTTAGTTGTCCTTCTATTGTCATATTCAATCAATTCACAACTCAATTTAATTATGTTAAAAAGGTAGATCACAAACCTCTGCTTTACAAGATCCCCATATCAGTTTCGTATTTATCTATATTCCATATATATTAACTTTTATTTAGCTATCTTTCCATTATCATATTCAACCAGTTAGCAACTCCATTTTATTATCATATTTAGGGATAAAGCCCTTATCTTAACTTTATATTTTCCCATAGAGCCGATGCAGCTGGAGCGTGTTTGCAGTAGTGCCTCCCGGTTTTATTTTATTTTATCAATTTTTAGTACTCCCATTGGATCCTTTTTTATTTAATTAACATTTAATGGTGGAGATAACAGCGTAGAACATAATACAAACAAAAACTTTTGTTGCTGCTGAGAATTAAATAAGCATGGGAAAAAGAAAGAAACGCCATGGCACTAGCCCAGGATCTCTCCCTCCAGTGAAGACAGCAAAACAACCAAGAATTGAGGAGCTCTTTGTTGACAAGAGATCTGTAAGTAAAACTAACCCCCCCATCCACAACAATCTGGAGAGATTAGAACGGGACCGGCAAAAAGATGTGGCAAAACAGCATTTATTAGACTTTCCTGATCTGGTGGGGGTGGGGACAAACTGATAGCCAGCTCTTCTCACGAACAACTAGCCCAATAACTTTCTATATGGAGGCTGAGCTAAAGGCAAAAAAGGCGACCAACAACCAGATAATTCAGAGTACGGAGAGTTTACCTTGGGAAAATTCAACTGAGTTTATGGCAAAGCAATGCCTTCTCACAGCGCAAACGGTGGTTTCAATATTTGAACAATTAATTGCCATCCAACATGATGTAGAGACATTGAAAAAGGATTTAGCTGTTTTTCTTCAAGTACAATATCGTGCCCCAGGTACCCCCACTAAAGTTCTTGCAGAAGACTTGGTTAACTCCCATACACAGGATAAGGAAAAGGAAAAGGAAAAAGAAAAGAGCCAGAGAAACAGTTAAAGAGTCGGATAAAAGGTGGCAATCCTCTCAGAAAAACAGTCCCTCCCCAGACAAGGCAACGAGAGGAAAAGGTATCAATAAAGAAGAAATCAGGAAAGTATCCCTCCCTCAGTTACAACAATCACATCGCTCACTACAAACCCAATGGATAGCTTTTAGAATCCATATGAACGGACTTAATTATGGACGTTGGAATTCCAGAAGTGCAATACTAAATTCCCTAAGCCAGCTTCTTCACTGTCACAGGGGCATGATTGAGCTCCGTGCTGTGGAGTGGTTACCTGAGGCCCCAAATTGGAAGCGGATTCTCCTGTCTTTCAAACAGCCCACCATACCACAGATGTTATTCAAGATGAAGGCATATTTAGCCTCCTTCCAAATCTTTCCCGTCAGAGTCTTTGGTGAGGAAAGGGTTACTCTGTTAATAGCTAACATGCGAGCTCCCAAGGTGGCTGCCTCCTCCTCATTTTCAACCTTGGAAAAGAGAGAGAAGGACAGTGGGAGTCAACCAGCCCTGCCCGGTGAAGAGATACTTAACAGCACAGAAGCTGGTCTCATTAACGCTTTTGGCGCTCTCCCAAGGAAAGAACAAGACAATATATTATACAAGTTAGAAAATTTAAAGAAATCCTTATTGGTCATAATGGATACAGCAGAGCCGCTTATAGATCTGGTTTCCCCAATAACTGAGCCTCTCACTTCTCCCCCAGAGGACAAGGGATTACATGAATACAAGATCATGGAAAATAGAAGGCAAGACCCAAAGGGGGTATTAGAGATCCCAGTTGAGATGGAGATGTTTTCATCCCTGTGTGAATATCCCATGACACCATCAGCACCTTCAGCACCAAACCAAGAAACTGAGAGTCGACCCACGTCAGAGCCACCATCTCAAAGAATGAAAAATGACCTAATAGCGCCTTGTCCTACACCCAGAGAAGAGGCATCGCAATGGCAAACTCTGTTAGCTGGTGCTAAAACCTCTTACCCTGAACAAGTTCCTCAAGAGTCTACACATGACCTAGACGGGTCCTCCCTATTTTTAAAGAAGGCCAATTCGGTGTGCGATGACACCTCAATCCATGGTAACAACCAGACAACTTCCCTTTGTATAAATCAAGTTTCCTGATGAGCTGCAAAAGATGACCCACTTTCCCTTATAACCTGGAATATAGCAGGTTGGTTTGTTCCATCAAAAGACCAACTCTTTTTTGACTATATATCACAATTTGACATCCTCTTCTTGCAGGAAACATGGGCCTCCACAGGGATTCAGTTAGATGGCTATTGGGTTAACTCAATCCTGGCTGTCGCAAGCAAGGTGGGTGGGTGCGGGGGGAGAGCTAAAGGGGGTATTGTGACATTAGTTAATACATCCTTGCAATTTAAATGTGTACCACTGCCACCTTTCCAGCCATGGGTTGTAACTACATTACTCTTATTTAAACAGGTGGAGATTTTGCTTTTTTAATATCTATATTCCTTCACTTAATAAGAATAATGTGATTAACAAGATTTGGGACAGCATAGAAGATTTTATTGTTGGCTGTTCAGCCAAATTCCCCAAAGCTGCGATAATTATAAGGGGGGACTTAAACGCTAGAATGGAACCAAATGATCAAGCATTATTTAATCATTTTAAGATTCACTATGATGAAAATGTAACAAGAGAATCTTTGCATTCCAGACAATTTAAAGACCCTAAAGCTAATCGGGCAGGTTTGTGTGTAAGACAAATGACTGTAGGTTTGGATCTTTGTATCCTTAACGGGTCCCCATGGGGCGACTTTCCAGCAGAATATACTTATCGGGGAGCAGGAAGACAATCCACAGTTGATTACTGGATAATATCATGTGACCTCCTGAAGTTCTTACAGAAGATGGAGGTGGACTCACGACTGGAAAGCGATCATAATACAATACTCCTTACTCTCACATTGCACCAGAAATCTCTAAGGGCAGGCACAGCCTACCTACCCAGGTTAGAGACTCAAAATACCCAGGTAAAAATTAAATGGAACAAGAAAAACGCTAAGGAAGTTACCAAATGGATGCTAGCCCCTGAAACCATAGAGCTACGTACATCTCTACTAAGAAATAAGTGTGGAGGATCTTACCTAGAGGGGTTTGAATCCTTAATTTTAAATTTGAATTCGGTTCTCAGTAACAGATCACTAGCTCACTCCAAAAGGCTGGTTTCAAAGAACAAAAAATGGTTTGATAGAGATTGCGTGCAACTAAAAAGGATATATAATATGGAATTCAAGAAAAGTAAAAGTGCCCCCTTTGAGGATCACACTTACTACTTAAAGCAGCTGAAAGCACAATATAAGAACCTTCTAAAAGAAAAGAAAAGTGTGGCTCTGAAGGAGTCTTGGCATAGACTAATTACGGCAGTCAGGACAAAAAATACATCCCTTTTTTGGTACATCAACAGGGGATTGGGAAAACCTCCCCTACCCCCAGCAAATCAGGTTCCGATTCATGCCTGGGAAGAGTATTTTAGGGAGCTTTATACAGATCCTGACTATGTAACCAAGGAGAGCCAAGCTAGTTTGGACCAAACTCCTTACTGGCCCCCTGTTACACCAGAAGAGATATCCCGGTTGATCGGAGCCCTAAAGGCTAATAAGGCACCCGGGGCTGATAATGTCCTGCCAGAAATAATCAAAAAGAATGCCAGTTGGTGGGCTCCACTTTTAGCATCACATTTTACATTTATAGATAAAACAGGCCATATGCTTAGAGATTGGGGAGTAGCAATTATCATACCAATTTATAAAAAAGGTAATAGAAATGACCCAGGCAATTATAGACCCATTAGTCTTCTAAGCGTTATTAGTAAACTGTATGCCAAACACCTAAATTATAAACTTCAAGATTGGCTAATTTCAGGGGGGATAATCAAAGACGAACAAGCCGGTTTTAGAGAAGGAAGATCTACAGTGGATCATATCTTGGTACTCCACCATTTAGTACAAAAATACATATATATAAAAAAAATCCTCTCTTTTTGCGGCCTTCCTTGATTTTAAGCAGGCCTTTGATTAAATATCCAGGATCACCCTCTGGGAGAAATTAAAATGCACCACCATCGATAAACACCTCCTCTTCCTCATACAAAAATTGTATGCCAATTCCACCTTGAAAGTGAGGTGCAATCCCCAAGGCAGGTTAACCGGCTCAGTAAGGGTACAAAAAGGGGTACGGCAGGGTTGCATCCTGTCCCCCTCCCTCTTTAACTTCTATATAAATCCCCTGATTGATCTCTTACAGAACCCTGATTTCCATCCTCCTAACCTAGCACAAAGCAAAGGGCCAATTCTCTTATATGCTGATGATGCCATTATCATTTCACAAACCCCTGTAGGACTGAAGAGAGCAATTAGGGCAACACTCGGCTATTGCAGGCAAAACAAGCTGGTCCTTAACTTTGATAAATCAAAATTTTTAGTTTTTGCTAAAAGACCTAGCCAATACCCCTGGAAAATAGAAGGACATAGTTTGGAACAGGTTAGAACATTTTGATACCTTTGGGGTGGTTTTCCACTCACAAGGGACATGGAAGGCACACCTGGATCACACATTGCAAGTAGCCAATAGGTCCTCAAATGCAATTAAACATTTCTTTTATACAGGTGGAGATCAGTTAGTACCTGCTGCCTTAAAACTTTTTGAGGCCAAAACATTGGCACAAATTCTATATGGGGCACAAACAGGAATCCTTGCAAAGAAAGGCTTGCTAGAAACCATACAAACCAAATTCCTGCGAGCCATTTTAGCTGCTCCCAACGGAACTCCAAATGCCCAGTTAAGAATTAAGACAGGCATTCCAGGTAAGAGCCTGGAAGATGATGATCATTCATTGGCTTAAAATGCATTTCTTTCCAGAGGGACTGTCCCCACTAGTGTTGACTGACAATTTCCCCTCCCCCTGGAAACAGGCAATTGATCACAAACTGGGCTCTTATGGGCTCTCACCAGTATTCTTAATGTCCCTAGGCTTTGACCAAGCAAAGCAAGTAGTAATTAATAGAATGAAGGACATGGAGTTCCAAGAAGAAGTAAATAGGTTGCCTCTCCATAGTAGGGACAGAATCAAACAGGGTGTGTGGGAATTGGCAAGATATCTAAATGGCCTGATCTTCCCAAAACAAAGAATAGCTTTCTTCAGAGCCAGATTTAACATTCTTCCTTCAGCACTCCTCCAGGGCAGGTATAAGAGAACACCTATAACAGAACGGGTTTGTATATGTGGTAAAGGAGAAGTGGAAGATAATTCACATGTACTATTATACTGCGAGCTATACAGAGCTTGTAGGTCTGCACATATTCTCCCCTTATTAGAGAGATTGCCAGGGAGGGCAGACAATTTTTATCTAGGCTTTCTCCTCCAGGACACTAACCCGGTTACCACGTATGCAGTGGCAAAGTTCTGTGCTGCTGCAATGTCCATAAGAAAAAAAATGGCTACAGAAGTATAGTTGTCATCTTGTACCAATTATCTGGACATATCTAACAATCTTTGGACCATTGTATTTACTCCTATAAGTAGGTAAACCAGGGAGTGACCCGAACAATCTGAGAACATGTATGTTATTTTCCACTTTTAATGTCAATACTTTTTAATTATATCTTAATGTCAGTACTTTTTAACATATTGTAAAAACTAATGTGTATTGCTGGTCTTTGACCGTAATAAAGATTTACTTACTATTTTCCCATATGATAGTTTCTAGTTATCTGGTTTTTTCCTAGTAAGTCTTTTGTCCCACTCCTCTCTTCCTGTCTTCTCCCTTTTCTTTATTTTGACACATCCACACCCTTCAATTTTCCCCAGGTCACCATCAAAATAATATTTTATATTTCTCTTTGTTGGGGCATAATCTCCTACTTCAATTTTCCTTATGCCACTAACAACCTCCAAAACTTCTTTTGTCTGCTTTTTTCCCCCTTTTGTTGGGACACCTCCCCTTTTCACAATTTTCCCTACACCACTGCCATGACCAAGGGAGTTTTTTTTGTCTGCTTTTTATTTCCCTCCGTTTCTACCCCTTCAATGTCTCGCCCCCCCCCCTTTCTTCTTTGAGTTCTTCTTTAGCTATCTGCTTCTCTGGATTCAGAATTCTAATTAGGCTTGATATTAATTATTTATGCATATTTTTTATAATTTCACATAGTTCTTCAAATTCCCAGTTTTCCATGATGTCCAGTTCCAAAGTTACAGTTAGTTATACAGTTATGGAATTCTTACTTCAGCGTTCTGTTCCACCTTAAATTTATCTGCTTCAGTTGCTGTGGGGAGAAATGATGGGGGCCATCTTGGTCTTTTGTTCTTCCTTAATGTCTAGTTCCAAAATTGCAGTTAGTTATACAAATCTTATTTCGAGATTCTGGTCCACCTTAAATTCAAACCGGAAGAGAAGCTGGGGCCATCTTAATCTTTTGCCGAGCGAAAAAGAAGAAGAAAAAAAGCAACAAAAAAACCCAAAACCCTTCGTATTTCCCAGTTTTTGATTCCGTTATTATTCTGTTATTCTTTCCCTTACTGGGTCCGGTTGCTTGTAGCTACTCACAATATATCACTTGGAACAGACTTGCGATCAGCCAGATTCAGGTATTTTTGTTTGCCTCCTACTTTTCCAAATTCTGATTTATGGCAGTTGGTTAGTTAAAACTTCCCATACAGTCAAAGTTAGGTTATCAGTTATCAGTAAGAAGAAGTGCTTTTTTTTTGGAGTTAAGATATATTAGTTGGAAAGACTTCAAACAGAATAAATCCTTCAAAGTATTTGGTTTCTATTTCAAATCCGAAACCAAGTTTAGAGTTTATATTTGAGTGGGTTTGTCATTTCTCTGCTTTCTCCTTTCTGTCCAAAATTGTTTCAAATAAAAACTTTGGGAGAGGGGCTGGTGTTTCAACCCTCCATTTTTCCTTTCTTTCTTTTTGAAAAAGTCCCGATCTGACCATCAATATTATTTATGTTCTCAAGATTTGGGAGGAAAAGTTAGATTGCATAATCAAATAGAGGGAATAAAAGACCTAAGGGACAAATATGGGAGGAAAACTAAAAAGAAAATAAGATTAAAGGTTCAGATGTGGGTAAGAGATGATGGATAAGGGAAAATAAGAGTAAACTAATATCTTTATGAATATATTTCAATGTGTATTAATATTAGAACTATACAGGTTGGATTATTATTTTAGCAGTGTGATAGATATTAGGATAATATTTTAACATAAATGGATATGAAGAATTGGAAAAATAGATTTTGAATGACTGTACTATTAAATATGTATTAAAATATGAACAACAGTGGAAGGTTAGAACTTAACAATGGGTGACTAGGTAAATATATATAAATATATATTAATCTAAACGTGTATTAATAGTAGAAATATATGGATTGAAGAACTGGAAAGAATATGAATAGAAGTACTCTAAATGTATAAATGCTTATGATTGATACTAAAACTGTATAAGGAGATATTGAATAATGGAAGAATGAAGGATGGAATTTTGATTTAACTAAGGAAATATGAACAACAAAATAGGTGGAAAACACGTCTTTGAATATTATAGCAATATGAAATGGGGGGAAGTTAAAATAGGGAAAGAAAATAGTGGGGAATAATAACATATATATATATATATATATATATATATATATATATATATATATATATATATATATATATATATATATATATATATATATATATTTATATTAATATGTTAAGATATACAAAAGGACAGAAAGATGGTTCAGAAATGAAAGGTGATAATAAAAGGCATGTATAAATAATATGAAATAATGGAAATGAAATGTAATATTTAGGAATAATAAGATTATATTTATGTGTACTGAAATGTATGTTACCCAGTTACCACACCATTCATGTACTGATATGTATTAATATTATTTAAAAAAATGATTAAAAAAAACTGGCAGTAGGTTTGGGAGTTGATTTTGAGTCCATCTTCAACCTGAAAAAGTCCAACTAGCTCATCTTTAATAATACCAGCCCATATCAGTACCCCAATTCCACCTTACTGGTGTCTGAGTCGAAGTGGAGCTCTGTGCCCGGTACTGATCCAGCCACGGGCCCATCCACCTGGTCCGTCAAGAGTCACTCTCAATGATCCACCCCAATACACTAGACATAGGTAGAATGGCCAAATACTATGAAATTTTTGACATCCAAGGAATACTAAAAACTAGTCAGGAATTAAGAGACCAGGGAGTGATTATAGACTGATGGCCATATCTCCAACTACAATCTAGATATAAAAATGATCGAGAGGAATTTGGAATTGATATAGAACCAGAGCAATTAGACAAACTGCTGTTAGGTACAGAAGAGAAATTAGTACCAAGGATATACAATTATTTACTAAATTTTGACATGGCAGTGGAAATAGTAAAAGGACCAATGATAGTCTGGGCTAAAAAATTTGGTCATAATATTCAGTTGGAAGATTGGGAAAGAATTTGGAATAAAAAATACACAATAACAAAATCTGTCACGTACAAAGAAAACCAATACAAAATGTTTTATCGCTGGCATTTAGCCCCCCACAAGATTGGCAAAAATGTATCCAAACTTAAATCCAAACTGTTGGAAATGTAAACAGGCACAGGGTACCTTCTGTCATGCATGGTGGTTATGCCTGAGAGCTAAAAATTATTGGACTAAAATACAAATATGGAAATTACAAACACCCAAATAGAGCTCAAAGCAGAATTGTTCCTTCTGGGGATTATTAAGGGAAAGTATATGAAAGAGATAAAATATTTAATTTTGCACATAATTACAGCAGCGAGAATAACACTCACACAATGCTGGAAAAGTGATACCATGCCAACAGACTGTTTGATAATTCAAAAGATTCTTGATTGCGCAGAGATGGATGAACTCATATTGGAGTTAAGGGACAAGGAAGACTCAGAATATTATACAGTTTGGGAAAACTGGTATCAATGGATAAATAATAGGAACATGAAATGTACAGCTTAGAAACATAGATTTATAGATATAGGAATAATTAGGAATGTGTAAAAATGTATTTGAATAACAAATGGTTATGTTAGTACTGTCAAAAAGGATCCAAACTTATACAAAATTATTTCTAAAGGTATTTGTATTTTAATGTTTTAAATTTCTAATAAATAGTGGTTGGATTTCTGCCTTCTTTACCTTGGCCATGTCTCTGAGCACTGAACACCTTGTACTTCTGGCACTCCAGGTAGGTTTCAGTTCTGGAATATGACAGCACTGGAGGATGATGGGTTCCTGGTAGCTTCACATTTGATTCTTCTCAAATCTTTGGCAGTTAATCTGCGTCTTTTTGTCTCAACATATTTCTTGCGACTCTGTTGACTATTTGCAACAAAATGTTTGATGGTTTTGTGATCATGCCCCAATATCTTAGCAATTGCAAGAGTGCTGCATCCCTCTGAAACACTTTTTACAATTTTTGACTTTTCAGAGTCAGTAAAATCTCTTTTTTGGCCCATTTTGCCTGAGGAAAAGAAGCTGCTTAATAATTATGCACACCTTGATATAGGGCCGTGATGGTGAACCTGTGGCACGTGGAGCCATTTCTTAGGGCGCGAGGCGTTGCCCTGTCAGCTCCAGCGCGCATGCGCACGCTGGCCAGCTGATTTCTGCCTTCACAGAGAGGGTCTCCTCCGGGTACCTTCCGCTAAGCAGTGCGGGCGGGCGGTGCCTAGGAGTAGGGCCTTCTCTGTGATGGGCCCAACCCTCTGGAACGACCTCCCCCCCGATATTAGAACCACCTCGGATCTCCGCTCCTTCCGCAAGAAACTCAAGACCCACCTGTTTCGACTAGCCGGCCTGGCCTAATTGTAATTGTAATTGTACTTACAGGGAACATCTACTACTGACCTTCCTGGATGGCTTTCTAAATTTTAAATTTTGGGGTTTTAAACTGGTTTTATAATTGTTTTTAATTATTTAATTAGTTTGGGTTGTATATACAGACGGTATGTGTGCGTTGTTTTGTCTGATGTTTTATGTTATGTTTTGTTGTTTTATACACGAACGGTCTGTACACCGCCCCGAGTCCCTACGGGGAGAGGGGGCGGTCTATAAATTTAATAAAACCTAAACCTAAACCTTCATTTTTGGCCATTTTCGGAAGGTCGGGAATGGACTTCTGTTTTGCGCGTTGGGCCGCTTTTCACCCTCTGGAGGCTTACCTGAAGCCTCCAGAGGAAGAAAAACAGCCCTACGGGCAACCCGGAACTCCGTTCCCTAAGTTCCCGTTTGCGAGTTGGGCTGTTTTTTGCCCTCTGGAGGGTGGGGAGGCAATTTTCACCCTCCCTAGGCTCTTAGAAAGGCTCTGGAGCCTGGGGACAGCGAAAAACAGGTCCACCGTGCCATCACGATATAGGGTGTTGATCTCCTTAGGTCACACCCTCCCTCCCTCATTACACAAATACACATCACCTGATATGCTTATATCAACTAGGCATTCAAGTTTATACAGCTTGGAGGTGGGAAATATGCATAAAAATGATGATATGGTCAACATACTCACTTGCCTAATAATTGTGCACACACACATAATTGGCTTTTAATTTTTAATCTCTACTGTGTTTAAAGAGACATTTGTTTTTTAAACTGAATAAATAATACATTGTAGTCTCATCAAATAAGTCTTTAAAGCAAGCGCTTAGAGCTCTTTATCTCAAAATAGTAGGCATTGATTGGTGATTGTGTTCTATAAACAGAGACTAAGGCATGATGGGGATAGATGGCCAAGCAGGTCCAGCCACTCTTCAAAAGAAGAAGTAAATTCTGAGGACTATGGTTCAGACTGTGAAACAGGTAGTAGTGGTTCCTCTGATCCAGGAAATACTGAAAATGAAGAAGAGGAAGAGGACGAGGAAGGAATGGAGGAGGAAGATGAGGAAGACGAAGAGGAAGAGGAGGAAGTAGAAGATGGAGATGATGAGAAAGAAGAGTATGATCGAGATGAAAGAGATCAGAAGGAAGGAAATGATTATGATACGCGAAGTGAAGCTAGTGATTCTGATTCTGAATCTGCATTCTTTACTGATGGGTCAGTCAAAACTGGTTCATGCTCAGATATATCAGGTAGGAAATATATAAATATATGTTGTCTATAATTACTAATTCAGTAATACTGAAGTAGTTCAAGATAACCTGGGGGGTGGGGGTGGGGGTGCCTGGCCCTAAAGTCAGGGTTGTGTAGTCTTTTATCACCATGTCTAGGTCATCTAGAATTACTTCCAGTTTGGAGGATTTACTTCCAGATTGGTAAATTGTGAGGGGAAAATTAGCATAGTCCCAAGTAGAACAGAGCATTAAATGTTTTCTCAAACATACTATTCCTGAATCAATGAGGTTTATTCAGTCTATTAGCCATATACGTAGTACTCAGCTAACGACTACTCATTCAGCGACTACTTGAAGTAATTGCGATGGTGCTGAACAGTGGTACTTATGATGAGTCTTTTTTCTGTATATGCATTTACTAGTTCTTATTTTGTATAAACAATGTGATTGGAATAATCAAACATGATAAGTGATTTGGTTGTGTTTTTCAGTGTTTAATCTCAGCTATTTCAGTGTTACTTGAATATATCAAGCTTTAATTTCACTTTGGAGGGAAAAGATCTCAATACTCTCCACAGTGGGAAGGTGAAATAAACACCTACCATTCACTCTTTTGTTCTGAGTGTTCAATATTTCTGATACAGAATTTGCAGCATTGATAAAGGAATTTTCTATTCCTATGTGATTCTGTTATTCAGGTATTACTATTGGGGCTTTTAAACATGCAAATGAGGCAAGTACAGTGAATTGGTATGTGTAGATTGAGACCTAATTTAGGTATGCAACTATGTTTATAAATAAGAATATACATAATTACATTACTGCTATGACTGAAAAAGTGTTGATATTTCAAGTGAAGGTTAATGCTCTTTTTAAAAAACTTTAAGCACTAGCCCTCACATACACACACACTCCAGAAGGTTCCCTGAGTTTCAAATACAGCTTTGGCAGGCAATGTTTCTGGTCAGAACGAATTGTCTAAACTTTTTGTGCTTTGGGAACTAATGTCATAGCTCTCTGAATTCTGACCTAATGAGAAAAGGTTATTGAAACAGATTTTATATGTTTTGAGAGTCAACTGTATACCTAAATATTTCAAATCATATTTTCTTGCAAATACTTCTTTTGAACCTTTAAAGAACTGCTATTGTTTATTTTGATGATCTTAGATGAGAAAAAGAAGGCCAGGAAAAGAGCTAGAGGCATCTCTCCAATTGTTTTTGATAGAAGTGGAAGCTCTGCATCAGAGTCATATGCAGGTATTCTGTGGTTGCCTATCTTTGTTGATATGTGTAGCAAACCCTCAAATGCATTGGTAAAAATAATCTGTAGGCCATAATAGGCTTTGGACATGTAACTGAACCAACATAGTTGGTATTTTGGCATGTAATGTGTGAAGAATTTGATTAAGTGGGCTTTCTTATGTTAATTCTATTTTGTTGCTTCAATGGAATTTTCACTTTTTAAAACTTGGAAGATGATGATTCATTGACTAGTTTTCTCTACAGAAAACTGGCCCAACATACCAACCCCAAAAAGAAACAACTAAAAAAAATTAAATTGAAATCCTCATGCTCATTTAGCAGCATTCTTTTTGTGTGTGGGGGTGCACATCAGGAGGAATAATTTGTCATGAATGAAAATAGCATGTGAAAAGATTGTAGAATTTGTATTGTATCTCTAGTAAGGCTAGATCTGAACAAATGTACTTTGGCTAAATACAGGTTCAGAAAAGAAGCATGAGAAATTATCATCTTCTGTTCGTGCTGTCCAAAAAGGTATAATTTAAATTTGAAAAATTTTAATGCATGCATCTATTGCAAGCTGTTGCATTGACTTTGTTAATTTATGGTAAGTAGTATAATGTTCCAGTGTACAATGAAATGAATGCTAGTAGATAATTCAAATTATTTGCACTGGGTTTTTAATGGGAAATATTTCATTATTGAATTAGCAAGCAAACAAGCAATCTAACTGATCTTTTTTGAAAATATATTTTCATTGTTTACATATAAATATATTGAATACAGTGTAATTGTCTTGGCATTACACTTGCCATGAAACAAAGGTAAAAACAAATAACATATATACTATTTTAAACAGTGCTAGTGTTATACAGTTATTTTTTGACCATCATATTCTAGAATGTCAACTTATCTATCATTGTAGTACCTACATTCTAATGCCTACATAGTATCTCTTTCTATGTCCACCTAACCTGATTCTTTCGTATTCCAACTTCCACCTCGTGTTTCTAACCATGGATAGAATCTATTCCATGTAGCATAGTATTCTGTATCTCCTTTATCTTTTATTTTTAGCGTTAGTCTGTCCATTTCCGCACAGACTAGTATCTTCCTTATCGTCTCCTCCTCTGAAGGGGTGTTTTCACTCTTCCACTGCTGCGCATACACAATTCTTGCTGTGGTCAAGATGTGTAATATTAGGCAGAGAAGCCAGAAGCATAGCGAAGAGACTGGTTGGGAAATAGCAGAGCTCCGACAGGCTCCACAAAAACCCAGCCAGACAAAACACTGCCAGGGGATCTTCGGATCGGAACCGTTCTGGAGGAACGGGGAAAAAGTACAAACATCTCGAACGACCAAGAGGAACCGGCAGTTCCTTGGCAGGTCGGAGATAAAGCTCTCCAAACTGACAGCGGGGGCGGCGGCCATATTCAAATGACCGCTTCAAAGTCAGGGCAACCGGATCAAGCTGTTTGAGCAGGAGCAGTGTTGGAGCAAAGTCTTGGATTTGGGTGAGAGAGTGACCAACCCATGGGTAAAAAAACTTTAAATTTGGATCTAAAAAGAGACCTGGAGTGGAATTAGCGGCTATTTGGCAGATGGGATATTAGTGGAGGAAAAAAGACAAAGCAGAGATTAAAACAGAAAAGCCCCAGAAGATCGTTGTTCCCAAAATTGGAGTTGGAGATACTAACAAATAAGTAAAGAACTTTTGGGGGGGGGGGGGGGATTCCTTTCTTTCTTTTTTGTCCTTTTTTCCATTTTTTGATGACTAAAAGTGGACTTTGACAGCTTTTGACAGCCAGCTGATTAGAATGTACCATGGAGAGAGAGCCATCTTCTGGTGAGAAGAGAATACTACAAGACCTAATAAGGGAAAAAAAAAAGAGGGGGAAAGGAACAGCTACAGAGCTTGAGCTTGATTATAACAAAAGATACTTTGAAGATACTTTGAAGCTGTGGGAACCATTAAGAAGTTTCTGTTTCTTCAACAGTGTTTTGGATTTGATCGGCTATAATTGTGGAAGAAAAAAAATATTTAATGTGGGCTGGACTGGACTAAAATTGGAATTGGACTTTAGAATTTGGAAACAAAAAGGGGAAAAAATCCCAGGGACTTTAAGTTCTAATAAAAGTGACATAGTAGAAAAACAATTTTGGGGGGGTTAAATTAGCCAAACAGACATGATGGAACTTTGGATGTATGGTGAACTACTTGAGATGTTAAAAAATGCACATGAAAGTTTAGATGGTAAAGAAAAATTAGAAATTCAGGAGGAATACTCAGATCAGGGAGGAGGAGAAAAGGCGGTAGAAGAGAGGCCAAATGATGACCAAGAAGATACCATAGAAGAAAGAGAGATTGAAAAAGAAAAATACTTAGATGATTTCACTGGGTTTTACGGTGACATACAAAAAGCAGACAAGGGGGAATGGTCCCCAAAAAAGAAAAAAATTAAGCAATAAAGATGGGAATAGTGGGGAAAGATTGGAACAAAACTTGGGGAAGTTACCAGAACAATAAAATTAAAAGGGAGAAAAAAGAGTGGGAAGAAAAAATATAGGAATTACAAAAAGAAGAAAAAGAAGAAGCTAGGTGAATGGGTGGAAAGAAGAGAACATAAAAGAAGTGAAATTTCTGAGAGACCAAGAGAAAGTGGTTAAAATAGGAGGAAGTGGTTAAAATAGGAGGAAGGCAAAGAGAAGGATTTACTAGTAGAATAAAGTGAAATGTGTTAATAATTTTAATGGTAGGTAGCTAATTATGATGTGAGTGAACTATATTAATATTATTAATTGTGGATAACTAAGTGAAATGCTTAATTGTGGATAACTAAGTGAATATAAATATAAAAATTGATTTTGAGGATATATGCTATCTATAGTAAAATAGAATAACATGGAAATGAAATGATAAATTTGGTTAATTTGGGGGCAATGATGATACTGTTTATGTATTAAGAAGAAATTAAATTTAAGATGGAAGATATAGAAATGAAATAACATGGCTGAAATTTGAAATGGAAATATGATGTAAAATGAACTATGTACATGAGAAGATGTTAAAGGGGAAAGCCCGGACAACACTTTGTTTATAAAAGAATTTAAAATTTGCAACAAAAAAAACCTTTGTTTCAATAAAAAAAAGATGTGTAATATTAGGTATATTGTCCCTGTATCATAGCCATCTGATATAATGCCTAATAAAAATAATTCTGGCTTAAACTCTATATGTTGTCTAATCATTTTTTCTAACCACATATGAATTTGTATCCAAAATTTCCTTGCTTTTATACAGGTCCACCCAGAGGTGGTATTCAGCAGGTTCTGACCAGTTCTGGAGAACCGGTAGCAGAAATTTTGAGTAGTTCGGAGAACCGGTAAATACCCCATCTACTCTCTGCCTTCCGAGTCCCAGTTGATTGGGAGGAAATGGGGATATTGCAGTAACCTTTCCCTGGAGTGGGGAGCGAATGGAGATTTTACAGCATCCTTCCCCTGCCACACTCACCAAGCCATGCCACGTCTACCAAGCCACGCCCACAGAACCGGTAGTAAAAAAAATTGAATCCCACCACTGGGTCCACCACATGTGGTAATATGTACCAGGTATTTGTTTACGTTTCCAACAGTTTGGGGACATATTGCTAAACATTTTGGCCAATCTTGCCGGGGGCAGAGACCACCTATAGAACATTTTATAGAGATTTTTCTTATATGATGTGGCCATTTTCAGTTTCCGATTTCTCTTCCAAAGCTTTTGCCATTTATCCAAATCTATATTATATCCAAAAATTTTAGTCGATATTATTGTCTCTTTAACTTGTTCTTCCATTTTGTAATTTAATAAATAATTGTATAGTATCCTTATCAATTTGTCATAAGTCCCCACCAGGGGTGGGTTTCAAATTTGTTTACTACCAGTTCTGTGGGCGTGGCTTATTTTGTGGGCATGGCTTGGCAGTCATGTGACCGGGTGGCCGTGGCCAACCTGTAAAATGTGGTGAAACTAACTTAACTACGCTCTTGCTTGGCAACCAAAATTTTGGGCTCAATTGTCATAAGCTTTTTCTTTCTTTCTTTCTTTCTTTCTTTCTTTCTTTCTTTCTTTCTTTCTTTCTTTCTTTCTTTCTTTCTTTCTTTCTTTCTTTCGTCTCTCCCTACCTCTTTCTTTCTCTTTCTTTGTCTTTGTCTTTCTTTTTTCTCTCTCTCCCTTCCTTCCTTCCTTTTTCTTTCTTTCTCAATCTTTCTCTCTCTCTCTCTCTCTCTCACACACACACACACACACACACCTGGTCTGGGCACATAGAAGGAGCCCTTCCCGGGGAGTTATCCTGCATGGATGTACTTGGCAGCGGCAGCAGAGCACACCCTGCCCTTCGGGGGTCCGTTCCCCCGGCAGATGTTCCAGGGCTGCCGCACATGTGCACCGCTTGCCCTCCCAGAGCACTTTCCTCCTTCTCCCACTGCTGAAAGAAAGAATATCCCGCCGTCCTGGAACTGTGCTATGCCGGAAAGTGCTTTGGGAGGGCAAGCGGAGGGGGATGATGCGAAAAAGGCTGCCTTCCACCCAGGCCCGTGTGCCTCTTGTGCTGGCTCTGCGGGGCTTCGGGCTCCGAAGCAGCCCACTGGCTTCCCACCTGGCCACCTGCCTGCTCTCTTTGCAGATCGGCCTGACCCACCACCGCCACTACTTCGGAAACTCATCCCGTGGAGTCTGGTGCTCTGGGGGAAGGAGACTTGGCTGCGGCACCACTTCACACCGGTGAAGAAGCGGAGCAAGAGGCTCAGAAGGTGCTGGTGGGCGGGTGGGAGGAGCCCCTCACACGGGGAGCAGGCCAAGCCTGGCCACACCACCATGGAATCTGTGGCATTTTGCCTTCGGCCTGGGCAGCAGCGCTTTATCTTGGCAAAGACCAGGTTGCCGTACTTGTAGTCCGGCGCCATTCACTTTCATTTTGTGGCGGGAGAAGGAAGAAAGCGAACGCAGCAGTGCTCTGGCAGGGCAGGCGGACGTCTGCAGGGAGGGAGGGATGATGTCGAGAGTGGCGTCCCCTTCCAAGCACAGCACACGGAGGTGGCGGGCAAGTTGACCAAGGCAGCCCCGGCGTGCCTGTTGCTGGGGAGGCACGATGATCACTTGGTGGGGGCTGCATCAGCCTCTCCGCCCACGCCATGTCCTGCTCTGGCTGGCCGCATGACTACAAGTGCAGCGATCTGGTCTTTGCTAAGATGAAGTGACGCTGCAGAAGTGACGCTGCGGCCGAGTCTCCTTCTCCCGGAGCACAGGACTCCATGGGCAGAGTTCCCGGAGTCGGATGGGATGATATGCAAAGAGAGCAGGCAGGTGGCCGGGTGGGATGCCAGTGGGCTGCTTCAAAGCCCCGCGGAGCCAGCACGAGAGGCACGCGAGCCCGGGTGGAAGACAACCTTTTCTGCAGCATCCCCCTCCCTTCTTTGGATCGCCCTGCAGCGGGGCGTCTCTCCCTTTGCAGAAATGGGGTGGGTGCATGTGCAGCAGCCCCGGGATGTCCGCTTCCCCTCCCCCTCCCACAGCATCACCATCACCGCCCCTCTCAGCCCCAGCAGAGAGTCTGCCTTTCCACCAAGGGCCACCCACACACCCACCCACTGGCTGGGACGGGCTGGACGCCAACCTCAGAAGGCAAGCGGGCGTGGGGGACCGCCGGTAAGGCCACGTGGAAGGCAGGGAAGCATGGCAGGGCTGCAGGTAAGGGAGTAGGCTGCTTGCTCCCTTCCCCGCAGCCCTGCCATGCTTCCCTGCCTTCCACAACAGCCTTCCTCTTACCTGCCTCCGTAAGCTGGCCACGTGGGCTCTGGGAAGGCCACGTGGAAGACAGGGAAGCATGGCAGGGCCAAGGGGAAGGGGACGGGCAGCTAGCTAAGCCGCGATTCGCAGCATTTCAGGCAGGCAGGTTGCTGAGTGGGGGGGGGGGAGCAAGCAAGCGGCAACTGAGGGAACCGGTTCAGGGGTGTGGCCAGCCAGCGGTCACTACCGGTTCTGCGACCCAGGCCGGCATATCACTACCGGTTCAGCCGAACCGGTTCGAACCGGTAGGAACCCACCTCTGGTCCCCACTAATATCTTGTCCAATGTTGTTGTGTATCAATGCTTCTAAGGTGGAGCGCCAGAGTGGTTTCCCTATAGTTTTGTTGTTTAATTTTGTCCCACACTGATAACAATGTGTTTCTTACATAATGCCTTTGGAAGTATCAATGTGCCATGTTTCTCCCATACCAGAGAAACGCATGCCACCCTAGTTGAAGGTCGTGACCCTCCAATAATAATAACCTTCTATTCCTCAAAGTTATCCACTCTTTCACCCACGTGAGTGCAGCTGCTTGGTAATACAATTCCCAGTCAGGCAGACCAAAACCTCCTTTCCCTTTTGACTCTTGCAGTAGTTTCAGTTTAATTCTCGTTTTTTTTTTCCTTGCCAAATGAATTTCAACATTATTTTATTCAAATCATCAAAATATTTTTTCTCTAGTTTTATTGGTATTGTTTGGAATAAAAAAAAGTATCTTCGGCAGTATGTTCATTTTTATTGCTGCTATTCTACCCATCATGGAAAGTTGCAAGCTTTTTCATCTCTCCATATCCAGTTTAATTTGATGCATTATGGTATTTTTCAGATTATAAAACGCACCTTTTTACCCCCCAAAAGAGGGTGAAAATCTGGGTGCGTCTTATACTCCGAATGTAGCCCCGCCCACCTGGTCCGTGCATCGGATTTTTGGCAGTTCCAGCCAGCGGGGATCCTCACTTCCATATGGAGCCTGATTCCCGAAGCAGCCCAGGGAATTGCATTGAAAGCCTTTTGAAGGCCCCCTCAGAAGCCGCCAAGTGCTTGCCATCCCTCTGACACACGCTGAGCCTCCTCCCACTGCAGACACGGCTTCTCTTTTCCCCTGGCCAGATCCGCCACCTGAAACGTGAGGGTCATGGAGGAAAGAGCTTTCAGGTGACAGCGCCTTCCACACGCACCATTTTTGGAATCGGGGAGGGGATCCGCCACCTGAAAATGCTTTCCTACACGATCCTCACAGGTGTCAGCAGGGCGGCAAGGGCTTGGCGGCTCCTGAGGGGGTTGAGCCTTCTCCACTTGCAACATCATCTCCCTGAGGGCATCGCTGGCAGCTGCTTCCTGCAGCTCAGGAGGCTCAGCTCAGGAGGCTTAGCTCAAGAGTTCAAATAAGGCTTTGAATCAAGCTTGATTGTACCCCATTCAAGGTTTTTAACTTCCTGATCTAGCATCCAGAGAAATCTAGTGTCTCTGAGGCACCTCTCATTTGCAGGAGGAGGACGGCACATATACAAGCCCCTGAGTAACTGGGAAAGAAAGCCACGCTTGGAAACTGCCAAAAACTGCCACCTGAAAAGCACAACTTTCTTTCCCAGTTACTCAGCGGCGGTTCAGCAACAGCGGTGGTTCAGCAGCCCCCATATGTCTTTCCTCACTGAAGAGAAGAAGCAAGCCAACTCCCGCTCCTTGGGCCAAGCAGCTCTGCGTGGTCACCGGTTAAAGGGAAGGGGGAAAAAAATAAAGCACAGAGAGATACGTTTAGTCCTGCCCTGCTGTGGGTATGGGTAGAGAAAAGCGGATTTGAGTTCGATAAAAGCCTTACTCTTTAGGATGATCGAGCCCCCACATATTGCATTTTTGTCCTCCTCGACCCCCAGAAGCACTTTGCAAGTCTCCCAAACTCTCTGCATGCCTCAGTTTTCATTGGATTTGGGAGGCCTGCAGAGTGCTCCGGGGGGGTGGGGGTGGGGCAAAAACTTTTTTAAAAAAATTACCTCTTCAAAATCTTGGTGCGTCTTATACTCTGAAAAATACGGTAATTTTATATAGTAGTCCTCTTTGATTGTTATGCATCTTACTGTTAGATAGATTCCTAAGTATTTCACTTTTTTCACTATCTGAATATTCATTTTCTTTATTAATTCATCCCTCTGTTTATTTGTAAGATTTTTAACTATCATTTTAGTTTTTTCCTTATTTATTTTTAGTCCAGTAACCTCTCTATATTCCTCTAATTTCTCTATGAGTCTCAGGCCTGATTCTAATGGTTCCTCTAAGATGAAAACTAAGTAGTCTACAAATGCTTGTAATTTGTACTTTTCTCTTTTGATTCCTTGATTTGCTCATCTTGCCTGATATTTCTGGTTATTACTTCCAGTGTTAAGATAAATAACAATGGAGATAATGGGCAGCCTTGCCTTGCACCTTTTTGAATTGAAAAGTTTTCAGTCACCTCACCGTTCACAATCATTTTGGCTTTCTGCTTTGTGTATATTGCCTTGAACATATTTATAAATGTATCTCCAAAATCCATATGTCTTAATTGTTGTAACATGAATTGCCAGTTCACATTACCAAATGCCTTTTGGGCATCTAAAAACAACAGTGCCAATTGCTTTTCACTATATGTTTCATAGTATTCCAATGTATCTAATATTGTTCTCATATTATTTCTTATCTGCCTTTTGGGTAGAAAGCCATTTTGATCAGAGTGTATGAACTCCTTCAAAAAACTCAGTCTTTCTGCTACTATTGAGGTGAATATTTTATAGTCAATTAGTAGGGATAGGGGTCTATAGTTTTAATTTGTGTTAAGTCTGAGACCTCTTGGTATCAAAGTGATGTTAGCTTCCACCTATGATGGTGGTATCTTTGCTTCAGATAGGACTGCATTGTATACCTCTAATAATGGTTGGCCCAGAGTATCTTGTAGCTCTTTATTTATTTCTGCCAGTAGCCCGTCCGGGCCAGGTGTTTTGTTATTTTTTTTAATTGCCTCTGCTAGTTCTGTCATTGTTATCCTCTCGTTCAGCATAGATTTTGTTGCTTCTGGAACCTTAGACAAGGTAGCTTTTTCCAGGTATTGTAATTTTTTTTCCTTCTGGGTGTTGCTCATCATCATCATCATATAGTTTCATATAAAAGTCCTGAATAACATTCTTTTTTTCCTCAATTTGATAACGTAAGGTTCCATCTTTGTCTTGCAATTTACTTATCCATTTTTCTCTTTCTCCTTTTTCAGTTTGTAGGCTAGCCATCTCCCTGGTTTGTTTGCATTCTCCAAAAGGTTTTAAAGATTTTAAATTTATTTTTTGTGGTTCCTTTTGTAACTCTACTTCGAATCTTCTATATTCTTCTAGGGTTTTTTTGTTGTTGCTTCTTTCTTTTATTTTTCTTCTCTATAAATTATATAGCAATGCCTCTCATATATGCTTTCGCTGTGTCCCATAGGTTTTGTAATGACATATCTGTGAGCTCCGCATGTTTGCGGGGGGGGCTCCCTGATGGGAGGGGTGCTGCCGGCCCTCCGTTCCATCTTGAGGGTCGGAATTTCGTTGACGACCACCCTGGCTTCGCCCTGTCTTTGGGCTGGTTCACCAGGGTGGTCGGAGAGCCAGACGGTGAGGCAGAAATGCACTAGCTAGTTGGTGCTGGGGCTGGGGCTGGCGATTGCGATTGCCGACTCATGTGCGGAATGGAAAAAACGGAGCGGAATGGAGTGGAATGGAGCAGTGCGGAGGCAGCCGGAGGAGGAAAGGAATCCCGGACAACCTATACAGCCCAGGCGGCGGAGTTTTGGACAACGACGGTGGTGGAGGTGGTTAAAGACGCCGAACGCCAGACCTTTTGGCCACCTTAAATCCCGGACCAGCGGGGGGCTGCGAGAGGTGAGAACGAGGCGCTTTCTGGGCGCCAAAGAACGCTAGCAGACCAGCGGAGACTGCAGGGAAGCTCAGGAAAGCCGAGACGGCCCTGCGGGCTCAGAAACAACAACCCTGGGCGGCCAGGCTGCCGAGGAGACAAATGGCCACTCATGTCTGAGACTGGAGAGAGACGCTTGGAAGGCTGGTGGCCATTTGTTGAAGGTCTGACTTTTTACTCTCTCACCCTTGCTGACAACTTTCCTTCCTCTATTCAAATTACTATCTGACTAAGGCTTACCTTAACGCCCTGCTACAAACTGCTCCTTAGTGCCATCTTGTTACAAACTGCTCCCCAGTTTCCCCCTTGAGGCTCCACTTGTAGATCATTCTGGCTAGCCTGCCAGCTCACCAACCTACCCTTTCCATCCAGGGTAAGGATAACCACCTTCTATACACCCCTTTTGTGGGGGAACCCTGGCTCACGAACAAACTTATGATTTTAACAACAGCACCCGAAAATGAGCTCGCCCCTATGACAACCTATGAACTCTATATATTCCAGGTCAGACCTACTACTACTGCGAGAGTCCCCCCTCTCGCAGGTATGGCCCTCAGACCTTTCAGGGTCCCACCTTGATGACGGGTTTGTTAACCCAGAGAGGTGGAGGAAGCGGAAATTAAGGGGTTTTTTAATTAATCATTTTTTAACAGTTTTAAGGGGTTCCAGGGTAGGGGGGAAGGGGATTCAGGCCAGGAGGGAAAGTAGAGCCAGGCAAACAGGTGTGGTCGGGAGGGGAGGGAGCGGAGTGGGGGAGGAGAGTGATAATAGCATTCCAGTACAGGGCTCTGTTATACCAACGGTCGTGGGGAGGGGTGGGTGCGAGGACAGACTAAGAACCTGCAGC
This sequence comes from Natrix helvetica, assembly GCF_964273705.1. NCBI lineage: Eukaryota > Metazoa > Chordata > Lepidosauria > Squamata > Natricidae > Natrix > Natrix helvetica. The sequence continues at coordinate 56,224,731 of NC_138555.1, read as the reverse complement.
CGGTTGGGAGACCGTGGTTGTTGGTTACACCCGGTCGCTTGTACCAACCCCCGCATGGTAGGTGGCCAGGATCTACAGAGCCAGGGCCTTAGGCTGATGTTATGCAATGCGAGGTCTGCTGTTAACAAGGCCCCCCTTATTAATGACCTGATTTTGGAGGGGGAGCCGGACCTCGCAGGAATAACAGAGACCTGGTTGGGCCACGAGGGACGTGTACCCCTCGTGGACATGTGCCCACCAGGTTATCGAGCATTCCACCAGCCACGGGCCCAGGGTAGGGGCGGTGGGGTAGCGGTAATTATCCGGGAAGACTTGGAGCCGAGAGAGTTCACTGTGCCACAGACATCCGGGTGTGAATCCCTTGTCGTGAGATGGGGCCCAGGGAGACAGTTGGGCCTGCTGATTGTATACCTGGCTCCTCGTTATACATCAGCGGCCCTGCCTGAGCTCCTCGAGCTGATCGCAACGATGGCAGTGGAGACCCCCAAACTTTTGGTCATGGGGGACTTCAACCTGCCATCGGTGGGAGAAGCATCTGAGGTGGTTCAGGAGTTCATGGCTTCCATGACAGCCATGGACCTGACTCAGTTAATTCAGGGTCCCACACACGAGGGAGGGCACACACTGGATCTTCTTTTTGTCTCTGACCAGTGGACGAGTGATCTGGGAATAGGGGACATAGCTATTACTCCCCTGTCATGGTCAGACCACTCACTTCTCCGACTTGACTTCCCAGGTGCTACCCCCCGCCGCGGGGAGGCGGAACCAGAATGTCCTAGATGGTTCCGCCCCAGGCGCCTGATGGAACCGGAAAGGTTCCAGATGGAGCTTGGGCCACCTCCTGTAGACCTGACCCGCCCCCGGATAGAGGACCTAGTAGCCGCCTGGAATAATGCGGCTGCCGGGGCTTTAGACCGGGTGGCGCCTTTGCGGCCTCTCCTGCGGGCGGCAACGAACCACCCTGGCCCCTTGGTTTACCGAGGAGCTAAGGGTGATGAAACGCCACAAGAGACGCCTAGAGAGCCGATGGAGATCCTCCCGTTCCGAACTTGACCGAACACAGGTACGAACCTACTTAAGGACATACCTTGTGGCAATAAGAGCGGCCAAACGTCGACATTGTGCCGCCCTTATTGCGTCCGCAAATAACCGCCCTGCCGCCCTGTTCCGGGTGACCCGCTCTCTTCTTTCACAGAGACCGCGGGAAGCCCCTTTACAGGGCAGGGCAGAGGAATTTGGGAAATATCTGCAGGATAAAATCGATCAAATCCGGAGGGAATGGGTCCCACTCAGTGGGCTAGGAGGGATGCCCCAGGCGAGTCTTGAGAGATCATCCTGGGAGGAGTTTGACTCGGTGGCCATCGAGGATTTGGACAGGTTACGCGGGCGACTACGAGCCACCACATGTTCATTGGACCCGTGTCCCTCCTGGCTTGTACTGGCATCCTGGGAGGTTACACGAGACTGGCTCTTGGTGCTAGTGAACGCTTCATTGGGCGAGGGGTTCTTACCGGCCGCCTTGAAAGAGGCGGTTGTGAGACCCTTACTCAAGAAGCCTTCCCTGGACCCAACGGAGCTAGCCAATTACCGTCCTGTCTCCAACCTTCCTTTTTTAACGAAGGTTGTAGAGAGTGTGGTGGCCCAACAGTTCCCACGTCACCTGGAGGAGAATGATTATCTAGACCCGCGCCAGTCCGGCTTCCGACCCGGGCACAGCACAGAGACGGCCTTGGTCGCGTTGGTTGATGATCTCTGGAGGGCCAGGGATAGGGGTTGTTCCTCTATCCTGGTCCTATTAGATCTCTCAGCGGCTTTTGATACCATCGACCATGGTATCCTCCTGCACCGGCTGAAGGGGCTGGGGGTAAGGGGCACCGTTCTACGGTGGTTCTGCTCCTACCTCTCCGACCGGACGCAGCGTGTGTTGGCAGGGGAGCAGAGGTCGTCCCTGAGGCCTCTCATTTGTGGGGTGCCACAGGGGTCAGTCCTCTCGCCTCTCCTGTTCAACACATATATGAAACCGCTGGGTGAGATCATCCGTGGTTTTGGGGTGGGATATCATCTGTATGCTGATGATACACAGCTGTACATCTCCACCCCGAACCACCCCAATGAGGCCGTTGAAATGATGTCCCGGTGTTTGGAAGCCGTACGGGTCTGGATGGGTGACAACCGACTCAAACTCAACCCCTCCAAGACGGAGTGGCTGTGGCTTCCGGCCCCCCGGTTCAACCAGCTAATTCCAACACTGGCCATTGGGGGCGAGCAACTAGCCCCCATGGAACGAGCGCGCAATTTGGGTGTCCTCCTGGATGCCCGGCTGTCCATGGATGACCATGTGGCAGCCGTGGCGAGGGGGGCGTTCCACCAGGTTTGCCTGGTGCGCCAATTGCGCCCCCTATTGGACCGGGATGCCCTTCGCACAGTCACTCACGCGCTGGTGACGTCCCGCCTAGACTACTGTAATGCTCTCTACATGGGGCTTCCCTTGAGATGCACTCGAAGAGTGCAGCTGGTCCAGAACGCGGTCGCGCGGGTGATTATGGGGAGTACGAGTTACTCCCATATAACACCTCTCCTGCGCGAGCTGCACTGGCTTCCTGTGGTCTATCGGGTGCGTTTCAAGGTATTGATTACCATCTTCAAAGCGCTCCATGGCACAGGACCTAGCTACATGCGGGATCGCATCCTGCCCCATACATCCCTACGACCAATTCGCTCTCACAGAGAGGGACTCCTCCGGGTGCCGTCCACTAAGCAGTGCCAAAGGGCGGCGCCCAGGAGTAGGGCCTTCTCTGTGATGGGCCCAGCCCTCTGGAATGACCTCCCCCCCGGATATTAGGATTACCACCGACCTCCGCTCCTTCCGTTCAAAACTCAAGACCCACCTTTTTCAACTAGCAGGCCTGGCTCAACCATAGTTCCATTTTATTCCCCCTGGCAATTTTTAAACTTATAATCTCTATTGGGGTTTTAATTTAACTTATTTTAATATTTATATGTTATTATAATATTGTATTGTGTTTTATACCTCCTCTGTACAATGTGTACAATGTGTAATTTTTATAATATGTGTTTTATTTATTGTACGCCGCCCCGAGTCCCTTTGTGGAGAGGGAGCGGCTAACAAATTTAATAAAATAAAATAAATAAATAAATCTTCTTTCCTGTTTTCTTTAAAAAAGAGTCCCATTTGTTTTTCCATCTGCCTAAATTCTATATCATTTAATTTTGATCGGTTCAGAGTCCATCTTGTACTCTTCTTTCGTCCTTTCCAACTGATTTTCATTGGATTGTGATCTGCCCATAGATTTGTATCTATTTCTACCTAATATACATTAGTGTTTAATTCCATCGACATCCATACCATGTCCACTTTGGACCAGGATTGGTGTCTGTTAGAATAAAATGTATATTGATTTTTTCCCTGGTTCCTCTCTCTCCATACATCTTGTATGTTTAACTCTTTGGCCATTTTAAAAAAGGTTCTAGGTAGAATCTTTCTTACTCCTTTCCTTGTTCTATTACTTTTGTAGTCCAATTTTTTGTCTATTATTGCATTGAAGCCTCCTAGGAGACAAAGATTATCGCATTCCATATCATGTATCGTATTATATAGTTTTTTTAAATAAAATTGTTCTTGTCCACTATTTGGTGTGTAGATTGCAACTAGGAGTGCCCTCTTTTGATTTAGTGTTACTTCCACAATCAGCATCCTTCCCTCTTCGTCATTATACAGTATAACTGATTAGCCTGAATTGTTTCTTTAACATATAACACCACTCCCCTCGTCTTTTGTTGTGATAACAACACAAATAGTTTCCCCAATTTAGAATACTCCAGTAGTTGTTCATGTTGTTCTTTTATATGGACTTCTTGTAGTGATATTATATCTAGATTCAATCTTTGTAATTTATTGAAGGTTTTCTTCCTTTTCATGGCTGAGTTCAATCCGTAAATGTTTAATGATAGTATCTTAAGATCTTCTTGCATTGTTCTATCTATATCTGGGTCTTATATTCCTTGTTCTTATTTCTCTTGGTTCTTTGGATCTTGCTTCGTTGCTCTCTGTTCTGTCCCTTTTCTCTTTTTCACTTTCCTTTTGCTGCAGTTTTTTTTCTTCTGCAGTAGGCATCCCTTGATCTCTATTTTCTATTGCTTCCCTCTTCTCCAGTTCCTGTTTGGTACCAAAATGTTGATTGTAAAACTCCCAACGCTTTATCCAATGAGTCCACTCTATGTCTCTTTTCATGCCATGTGACCAATATTACTTCTGGAGTCAACCATCTGAAATTAACATTACACTTAATCAACAACGTGGTTAGAAATTGGTACAGCTTCCGCAGCTCTCTAACTCTTCTTGGGACCTGTTTTAGGACTACCAATACTTTCCCTTTATACTGTATTGGCTCGTCTCTCATTTTGTTAAGCACTTCGTCCCTCATTGATTTCTTCATGAATCTTACGCGCACCTCCTTTGGTAGATTGTGTCTCCTTGTGTAGTTCGTATGTATTCTGTATGTCTCATCGATTTCTATCAGCATCTCTTCTTTCTCTGTCCCTAATGCCTTTGCTAGTAACTCTGCCATAGCTTCTGGTAGGTCTTCCCCCTTCTCTTCCATATTCTGGAATATCAGATAATGTGCTGCTTTTTCTGACTCTAGAAATATTACTGTGGTTTCTAACTCTTCATTTGCCTGGATTAGTCTATCATTTATTTCATCTACTCTTTTTTCTTCTTTGTCCACCCTCTCTTCTACTGTATTTCCTGTATTTTCTGTTGTAATCCAAGAGGGAACACTCTGCTTATCTTTAGTGTTCTGCTTTATCTGTCTAATAGTAGTATGAGTTCATCAAGAGTATTTGTGATCCACAGGGCCTGATAAATCATTTCACTGCCTCAATATTCCAAAGAAATAAAGCCAGACAGCACTTGGCCTTAGTCCATGTTATTTGTAATCCATCACTGGTCAGCCAAAGTTCTAGGTTATAAGATATCCAGGAACACAGAGAGAAAAAACAAAGAAGAGTTAATTGTCACTTCCACAGTCCTTCAGTTATATATCCTCTTTGCCCAGTAGATGTCCTCCTTGCACCTTACCTTTCTTCTCAAAGTGATTTAGATGTCAGTGCAAGAGGGGAAAGCCGTTTTATTTTCCCTCTATAAACCCACATTCCAGGAAAGCGACTCAGATTATCTCTGTACAAATCTTCTTTTGTAAACTCCAGTCCAGTTCAGCTTCTCCGTTGTTGTTTTTACCACAACAACTCTTCCTTTACTCCTTCCTTATTGTTATGGATCTGTAACTGCTAAGCGTTTTCCCCCACCGCTTCAAAGGTGGGCAGAAGGAGAAGAGAATCCTTCCCCTCCTTCTCACTGGAGTCCCCCTTTCTTCTTAAATCAACATAGGGAAATTCACTCACTTTGGTGGAAGTTGGAAAGAAACTGTCAGGGTTCCAAAAAATGCCCCCAACAAAATAAAACTCTGAGGCTAGAAGTTCCTCAAAGTTCTGCTTTATTAGAGATGTCATGTTGGAACAACTGGAAAAACCTGAATCTGAAAGCTTCCAGGTTTTCCCCACCTAGTTGAAAGTTCACAACCCTGCTCCACACCCACAAGTTCCTCACATGGTCCAATCCATTCTTCAGACTTGACTGGAGACAATCCCCAGTCACTCCCATCCAGGTGCAGGCAAATGTCCTTGACTCCCAAAGTAAGGAATGTTGTTATGGCTAAGTTTCCACCGCTCCAACAAAAAAAAAACCTCCCAATTTCCCAGGCTAAAATATGTGGCAGTCAGGAAGCTAAAATGAAAAAAATGGCTTCCAAAACTGATAGGCTCCCCCCCCCTTGGGAAAGGAGTGAATCCTGGAATGAGATAGAAGTCAGGGGCTAATACAAGCAGCACATTAACACCCCCCCCCCCAAGGAGGACCCTTAGGCTTATCAAGGAATTTATCATGAAATTGCTTGACTAAGGCATCTGCATGAATATCCCAACTTTTCACCCAAGTAGCTTCAGACAAAGGGTATCCCTTCCAATGCACTAAATACAGCAATCGTCCCCTCTGCAATCTAGAGTCCAAAATCATCTTCACTTCATAATGAGTCTCACCCTGCACCACAATTGGCTTTGGAGGTGCAGCAGGTTGAGGTCTCGGTCTAGAACCCACAGCAGGTTTTAAAAGACTGCAATGGAAAACTGGATGATTTTTTTCCAGTATGCGAGGGAGGTTTAGCTGAACGGTTACTGGGTTAATCACTTTCACTATGGGGAAGGGACCTAGGTATTTTGGTCCTACCTTTACTTTTCAAACTCAAGCATATGTACTTGGTAGAGAGATATACACAATCTCCCACCCGAAAGGGGGGTTGGAGAGATCGATGTCTATCATCTTGTTTTTTGTATGCTTCAGTGGCTTCACCCAGGGCTTTGTTAGCATTATCCCAGCCTTTCTTTAATGACTCCATCCATTCATTTAGAGTCATGGAAGAAGGCTGTTCTCTTGGCAGCTCTGGCATAGGAAAAAAATCCATGCCGCTCATAATCTGGAAAGGCGTCAGTCCCGTACTGCTATGCACCGTGTTATTGTAAGCCACTTGGATGGAAAGCCGAGCTAAGCCCCTGCGATGACTCAAAGGACCTCAGGAACTCTCTCCAGAACTTAGCGGTGAATTAAACTCCTCAGTCGGAGATCATCCGTCGTGGAACTCCATGTAGCCGGTAGATTTGTTTGATGAACATCTTGGCTAATTTCTTACCTGAGGGAAGTCCAGAACAAGGAACAAAATGTCACAGTCCAGATTACAGTGTTGCCGCCACTCTCCGGGAGTTCTACTATAAAGTCCATAGCTATTTCTTTCCACGGTCGGCTTGGTTCAGCTACCTGTTGAAGCAAGCTGGGAGGCTTCCCAGGTCTTGTCTTATTGCTTGCACACGTGGCACAACTTTTTACATAGTCCTCCACATTAGCTTTCAATTTTGGCCACCAAAACTGCCGTCTAGCCAAATGAAGAGTCTTTAGGAATCCAAAGTGACCAGCCAATCGAGAATCATGGTTGCGCTTTAGCACCAGGAATCTCATGCTGTTGGGGACGTAAATCTTTGAACCTTTCCATGCTAGTCCATCCCGGGTTGTCAAAGTATCTCGATTGTCGGTTAGCCATGGGTCTGCAGATAGCGTTGCCTTCAAACCAGCAGTTAGCTTTCCATCAATGGGGTCAGTCCATCTGCTGGCCTGACTCCTGGTAGTGACATGTGCCACACTCTGTGTCTGGGATGATGGCATGGACAACTTTCTTCCATTGGTTGTCGTATTGGGGTTTCCTTGACAGGGCATCTGCAAGCAGGGTCTTCCCCCCCGGGATGTATTTCAGTTTGAAGTCAAACTGCTTGAAATACTGCACCCAGCGGACCTGTTTGGGGAAGAGCTTTCATGGGGTCTCTAAGGCTTCAAGGTTCTTATGGTCTGATCAGACCTTGAAAGGGATTTTGGCTCCCTCCAGAAAGTGTCACCACAATAGGAGAGCCCAACAAACCGCAAAGGCTTCCTTCTCCCATACTGTCCATCTCCACTCGGTGTCTGTTAGTGACACATAAGCACAAGGCAGCAGCCAGTCCAGGTGGTCTCTTTGGAGAAGCACAGCCACCATTGCCACATCGTTTGTGTCGGCTTGGACAATGAACTTTCTTCCCGGGTCTGGGTGCAGAAGAATCGGCTCTTCCGCAAATAGGCATTTTAAGCTTTCGAATGCTTTTTGACAGTTTAGCATCCAGGTCAGAGGTTGTGTTGGCTGCGGCTTTGTGTGGGAGGGACCCATCTTTATAAGTTCAGTGAGAGGCAGAGCCACTTCTGCCAAAGCTGGGATGAATTGCCGATAGAAGTTTGCGAATCCCAGAAAACTATGCAGCTGTTTCCATGTGTGAGGGGGTTGCCAGTCAAGTATGGCTCACACTTTCCAGGCATCCATCACTATGCCTTCATTTGACACTCAGTAACCCAGGTAGTCTAGGGAGGTTTTGTGAAATTCGCACTTTGACAGCTTCGCATACAGTTTCGCAGCTAGCAGTTTTTTCAGCACTTTTCGGACTAGCTTCACATGTTCCTCTAATGTCTCACTGAATATGAGAATGTCATCCAAGTACACTAGAACCCCCTTATACAGCACCTCATTAATCAATTGCATGAATACAGCAGGGGCCCCTTGGAGGCCAAAAGGCAAAACTTTGAATTGGAAGCTGCCCAATGGGCAATTGAAGGCAGTTTTGCACTCATCCCCCTCCTTTATGCGCACTCGGTATTAGGCTTCTCTCAAGTCTAGTTTTGTGAACACCTTGCCTTTAGAGATGTAGTTCAGTAAGTCTTTCATGAGGGGGAGGGGATAGGTGTTTTCCACGCACACAGCACTTATTCCATGAAAATCAATGCAGAGCCTCATCCACCCATCTTTCTTCTCTTTAAAGAGCACCGGGGCAGCTACTCTTGATTTTTCAGGTTGGATGAAGCCTCAGGCCAAGTTGGCATCGATGTACTTCCTTAGGTCTGCCATCTCTTTTGGGGTCATTGAGTAAATCTTTGCCTTAGGGAGCTTAGCCCCAGGTTCAATCTCAATCGCATAGTCAGTCTGGTGTTGGGGAGGGTGAACATTGCAGTCTTCCTCACTGAAAACTTTGACCAGTTCCCTGTATTCTATGGGGACCTGGGGAGTGCCTGGAGGGGTTTCTATTGCTGTCATGGCCCTCTCCTGTAGGCTGAGGCTGTGACCTCACCTCAATGTGTTCTCCCTTGAGAGGAACGGGCGGCAGGGGCCCAATGTCTATCCTAACTTTCCGGTAGCCATCTTCCCATCTGATCGTTGGGGCCCATTTATCTAGCCAGGTGAGCGCCAGGATGATTGGTTCTGCCATCTTGGGGGCTACTATGAATCGAATGAGTTCTCGGTGGTCCCCCAATTCCAATCTGACGAGCTCAGTGACGCATGCCATCTATCAAAGTCCCATCGACTTGCTCAAAGTGTATGGGGTGTTTTAAAAGGTGCGCCTAGCTGCTCAACGATAGGGGGGATAATCAGGCACTGGGTACAGCCGGTGTCTATTACTGCCTCTATTTCTCTTTGCTCCCCTGTCTCTGGCACTATTAGTTTGACTTTGATAACAAATGGGTGAATGGTTCCACTTACCATCGGTTTGTCTTTGCTGCTGCTTCTGCTGGCAGGGCTGGGCGGAAGGTCTTTGGCCGGAGGTTCCTCACTCTCCTTGGGGAAAGGGCGGGGGCTCAAATGACTGCTTGATGAATCTCCCCGCCTCTGCCGGTTTTCTCGGCATCCGTCTCTCCTGCATGGCTGGAGTTGCCTGGGGTAGAGGGACAGGAGCTGGTGCCAGGCATTCGGATGCCCGGTGGCCCACTTGGCCGCATTGGTAGCACTTGACAGCCCCGGTGGCTTGGGGGACAGTGGCTTGGCGGGCTTCTTTGGGGTCCTGTCACCCAGGGTCCTGCGGACTGGTTTATCTTGTGTGGGCTTACGATGGGGGTTTGTTTCACTGTCCAAGGCCACAGACATAATATACCAGTCCTTAAGCCGTTCAGGCACTCCTCGAATGCCACACGCCTTGCGGAGCTCCGGATCTAGGGCTTCTTTAAAATAGTGAAGGAGAATAGACTCTGGCCACTGTCTCAGATTTCCTGCCACTCTCTGAAACTTCCAGACGAACTCTTGGGGGTGCACATCCTTTGCTTCAGTTCCTTTATTATCGCTTCATTCTAATTTTTTAGGTCAGTGTCCTCAAACCTGCCTCGGACAAGTTGGAGGAACGCGTTGGCATGGAGTTCCACGGTGCCCTTGTCGTGTAGCTGAGCTATCCAGTCCACTGCTTCTCCTTTATTCATTCCTTCTCCAATGGCTGAGACTAGTTTGTGGTCACTGTGGTATCGATCCCCATAGAGGTCAATGTGTGTTGAGATTCTGTTTAGGAAGTACGCCAACTTCCTCGGGGCCCCGTCAAAGGTTGTTCGAAATCTCGGGGGCTTGACCACTGGAGCTGGTAGAGCCTGTGCTGGCGGCGCTGCGGCCGGGATCGATGGCTACGCTGTGGCCAGAACTGCTGGGGCGGCGGCTGGTAGCACCACCAGCGCTATGGGAGGTGGTCCCAGTGAAGGTGGCAGCCCTGCGGCGGGTGATTGCCCTGGGGTGACAGGTAGTACCATGGCAGGAGGCACTAGTGGTGTTGCCACCGGTTGCTGGAGCTGGGATGGTGGTGGATATTGTGCTGGCATCCATTGGCATTGAACCCAACCATGCCCTGGATAGAACGCCCAGCCGGGGGGGATGCATTCGGCTGGTGGCAGCATATAGACCGGTTGGCGAGGGGGGGTGATCACCCTCAGCATTCCCCAGGGATCAATTTGGTGGTGTAGCCCTGCTCCCGCGATGGCTGGGGCCCCCATGGGTTGACTAAATTGCGTGGGGTAGGGGCTTCCATAGTCCCTGGTGGAGTGGAAGGATGGTGAAGTGGCGCCCTTGGCCCTTGCTGGCCTCGAATCCAAAAAGGTGAATGTGGGTGGTGCCAAGATCCACCTCTGCTGGCCAGTTTGGGCGGCGGGACGTAGCTGCCTACTGTGAGATGCTCAAAATGATCCGGGAGCCCCATCAGCAACTGGCTTCACAAAGGGGGTGTCAGGATCCACTCTTGGGTATGGTCGGATCCCAGCTGCCTAACCTCTCTCCACACTAGGGTCCAGGTTGTTTCCATCTGGTGCTCCGGTTCCTTCTCCAGATGTGGAAAGGCTGCTGCAGTGCTCCCCCTGAGCCTCAGGTTCTTTGCGCTGGGCTCCTAGCAAGTGTTCTGCTTCAGCGGCTTCTGCTTCTCGCACCACATCTTCTGAAGGGTAGTAGGTGGTCTTCACATGGACCTCTTGGCCACCTGCAACTGCTCCCTCATTGATCTTTCCTGAGTCTTCACACTGCCCAACCTGCGGGTAGGCACTGGGTCTCAGGCCCTCGGACAGCACCCCAAGGAGCGGGGAGCTGATTGTACTTTTTAAAGGACATTCAGGTTAGTGTCAGTGTTCCAAAAAACACCCCCAATGAAATAAAACTCTGAGGCTAGAAGTTCCTCAAAGTTCCACTTTATTAGAGATGTCATATTGGCACTGTCAGGCCTGCAGCCGTTTCCTTTTAGGATCTTTGGCCTGCCACACACTCTATTATTTTACTATGCTTTTTCATTAGTGGGGAATTGGGAGGGGGAATAGTAAGGAGTAGAATGTGTTGTTGTCAAAATAAAAAATTCCTTTCTAGAAGCCCAAGGTCATCTTTTGTTGTCTACACCTCTGAACCTGATCGGAACTGGATGGGTGGAACTGCCAGCGTGGCAGTGGAAGATTGGACCATGTGATGGACTTGTGGGTGTGGGGGCAAGATCATGAACTTTCAACTGGGTGGGAACCCCGGGAAGCTTTTCAGATTCGGGTTTCCACAGATGTACCAACATGTCTCTCTTATTAAATTGGAAGTTTGAGGAAAGCTCTGCCTTGGACTCTGATTTAATTTTGGATGATATTTGGAATGCTGACATTAACCTGAATCCCCTTTAAAATATTTCACCAGCAACCCCTAAACGGGGTGCTGGCAAGGGGTGCTGACTCACAACATTGACCTTACCCGGTCAGCGTAAAATATCAGCAAAGAATTAAGATAGAGCCTTTTGAGAAAAGAAGCTAATGATGAGTCGCTTCTCTGCAAATCTTCCAGACTGCAAAGGAATTTGTGGGGGAGGAAATTTGAAGCTTTATAGCATCTGGAAAGATGCAGCCGGAGGGGGGTGGAAAGGCTAATTCTACACATGGCTGGAGAGGGCAAGAACAATCACCCAGTAGCCGACAAGATGATTGGAGCCTCCCAGACCAACTTGTGCAGCCAAACGTGAGTGAAAGTTCCCCCTCCTTCCCCAGCGAAAACTCGGCAATATATTGGAGTGGAGATAATTACTCCTTCCATACAGCGACAAATGAAATGACCCATTAACCTGCAGTTGATCCCCTATCAACATGGGGAATTCAACCCAGCCAGCAGGAAGGGATTTGGCCAGCATCTTTCACTAGTCAGCCATTGATGCTTGGGCTGCAGCCTGTGACTCAAGCACCACCAAATTGGGCTTTATTCCCAGGTCATGGATGGGACAGATGTCCATGGCTGCCTGCTTGGCCACCAACATGGGGAATTCAACCAAACCACCAACCGATGTTTGGGCTGCAACCTGTGAATCAAGCAACCCCGGAATGGGCTTTCTTCCCAGGTCATGGATGGGAGAGATGCCAGTGGGCATCTGCTCTCCCTCAGCAGATGGCACCATGTCAGATAACTGGGCAGTAGCCAACCCAGGGATTGACACACACGCACACACACCGAGTCCAGTCTCACCTGCAATGCCCCAACAGGTTCTTATCCCACCTTCTGACAGAGAAATGTTCTCGACAACGGAAGAAGGGATGAATGAGGGGGAAAATGCAGGATGGATAGCGGAACAATGTGATGAGGCGGTTCCTAAGTTCAGAGGTGTAACTGGGTTCCTTTCCTTCTGGAGGCCAATAAAATGCCACCGTTGCTGTCAACTTGGCCACAAAGCGTCAGAGTGCTTGGCTCCAGCCCCAATATCACAAACGTGTGCACCAACCGCCAGCGCAGTAAAGAGAAGGTCCCAGAAGCCACCACAAAAGAGTTACCTGGGCCAACAACCTCAGAAAGTGGATCCCCAACCTAAGGTGATGAAAAGTCCAACCAATGGGGAGACGTTGGAGGAGGGAAATGCCGAAGACGACCCAAAGGTGAGTGCACCCATCCACCCTTTTACTATAAAATGCAACCTCCAAGTGCCAGAAACGGGAGTTGAGTGGGAAGTTGGGGCAATTGTGGACACTGGCTACACCTGTTGCTTAATCAGCATGTTGATTGTGGAGCAGCTAGGCATACGCACAAGACCCCTAAACCATCCCATTCAGTTTGAGCAAGTGGATGGAACACTAATGGGGGGGGGTGGGGGTGGCAGCCACAAAAATTACCGAGTTGGTAAAGTTAATGATAGGCCGCCACTATGAATTCTTCAGATTCATTGTAGCTCCAAGAATGCAGGAATCAATTATCTTGGGGCTTGCATGGCTGGACAAGTGGGCGCCTACAATAAAGTGGGAGGACGGCATTAGGAAATTGATTATCAGCTTTGGGCCATTACCACCGGTGGAGCCAAAAGGCCACCCAGGAACAATTGAACCCAACAGCCCAGACCATCCGGAACCTGTGGCACCTGCAGCAGACACCAAACCCCCAGGGGTCCAACAAGTACCAAAAGACTACTGGGACTTGGCGGAGGTGTTCTGTGAGGAAGATGTCAACTATCTTCCCCCTCACCAGCCCACAGATTACCCGATAGACTTCAAACCTGGGGCTACCTTACCAAAGCCAAAAATGTACTCCATGACTCCCAAAAAGATGGTTGAATTGAGGAAGTACATTGACACCAATTTGAAACGGGGCTTTATTGAACCAGCAAAGTTGAAAGTAGTGGCCCCAGTGCTCGTCAGAGAAAAGAAAGATGGTGGGGTTCGTCTCTGTGTTGATCTGCGAGCCTTGAATGCGGTATGTGAAAAGAACACTTATCCCCTCCCCCTCATGAAAGATATGTTGAACCACTTGGCTCAAGACAAGATCTTCCCCAAGCTGGACTTGAGAGGCGTATTACCGCATACGGATCAGAGAGGGAGATGAGTGGAAGACCACTTTTAACACCCCCCTTGGCAGTTTTCAATACAAAGTCATGCCATTTGGGCTACAAGGGGCACCCACAGTCTTCATGCAGTACATAAATGAGGTGCTACATGAGCACCTGTACCGCGGAGTGCTCGTTTATCTTGCTGACATCTTGATCTTCTCTGAAACCCTAGAAGAACACGTGAAGCTGGTAGGGCAAGTCCTGAAAAAACCTCTGGCCGCCAAGCTATACGCAAAGTTGTCGAAGTGTAAGTTCCACAAGACCTCACTAGATTACCTGGGTTATCGCATCTCCAACGAGGGGATAGAGATGGATCCAGGAAAAGTGAAAGCTGTGTTAGACTGGAAACCTCCAAGTACTCACAAAACAACTACAAAGCTTCCTTGGATTTGCCAATTTTTACAGGCAGTTCATTCTGACTTTTGCGGAAATTGCCCTCCCATTCACTGAGCTATTAAAAACGGGCCCTTCCCAAACAAAGCCAAAAGCAACCCAACCCCTAAAGTGGACAATGGATTGTCAAAAAGCCTTTGAGAAATTAAAACGGCTCTTTGCCCAAGAGCCCATACTGCAACACCCTGACCCAGAGCAACCATTCATAATCCAGACGGATGCCAGTGATGTAGCAATAGCTGCAGTGCTACTACAAAAGAATAAAGAAGGCCAGCTCTTGCCATGCGCTTATATCTCCAAAAAACTCACCAATATTGAAAGGATGTGGGCCATTTGGGAGAAAGAAGTGTTGGTGATCAGGTGGTGTATGCTCACGTGGAGACATCTCCTGGAACGGGAGGATATGCCGTTCAAGGTCTGGACTGATCATAAAAACCTTGAAGCTCTCAAAGCCCATTGAAGATTATCCCCTAAACAAGTTCGCTGGGCAAAAGACTTCCAAAGGTTCCAATTCGAACTTAATCACATCCCTGCAAGGAAGAACTTGTTGGCAGATGCTTTGTCGAGAAAACCGCAGTACGACAGTAAGAAGGAAGAAGTTTTTCACCCCATCATTTCTTCCTCCCACCAAAAGGTGGCCCAGGTCACCACCCGAAGCCAGGATAAGCGGACGGACGACAGCACTGAAAGCGGCACTCTCGGCAGACCCGTGGTTCAACAATAACGACATTCTAACAATAAACGATGGCTTAGCCTGGAAGGGGTCCAAACTATATGTCCCTGCAGGGTTGAGGCTGCAAGTTCTACAGCGAAGTCATGATGCAAAACTAGGAGGCCACTTTGGATTCCTAAAAATGCTCCACCTCGCCAGGCGTCAATTTTGGAGGCCAAAGATGAAATCAGAGGTGGAAGATTACGTAAAAAGCTGTGCTACTTGTGCAACAATGAAAACACCGCTGGGGAAGCCCCCTGGATTACTGCACCAGGTGGCCAGCCCCAGCCGACCATGGGAAGAGATCTCAATGGACTTCATCATCGAGCTCCCCAACAGCAGAGGGAATAGAGTAATCTGGACAGTTATTGATTTGTTTTCCAAGCAGGCGCATTTCATCGCTTGCTCAGGGTTGCTGTCCGCAAAGAAATTAGCGAAAATGTTTGTGAAACACATTTATCGCCTGCACGGGGTGCCCAAGAGGATCATTTTAGACTGCAGAGTCCAGTTCACTGCCAAGTTCTGGAGAGAGTTCCTGAGGTCCATTGGATCCACACAAGGACTCTGCTCAGTGGTTCATCCCAGCACGAATGGTGCAGCGGAAAGGGCCAATGTGATGGTGGAACAATACATCCGGTGTTACGTGGACTATCAGCAAGACAACTGGTCGGACTTGCTACCCTTCGCCGAAGTGGCATACAACAATGCGGTCCACACCAGCACTGGATTAACTCCTTTCCAGATTACCAGTGGCATGGAATTTGTTGCCATGCCTGAGCTGCCTAGAGAACCTCCCTCCTCCATGTCTCTGAATAAATGGATGGACACGCTAAAGAAAGGATGGGAAAATATGAAGAAAGCTCTAGCAGATGCGGCAGAAGCCTACAAAAAGCAAGCTTATAAACACTGCTCGCTCCAACCCCCCTTTCGTGTGTGGGACAAAGTTTTTGTATCTACCAAATACATAAGATTAAGAATGCCTAGCAAGAAATTGGGCCCAAAATTTCTAGGTCCCTTCCCAATAGTGAAGATAATTAACCCAGTCACAGTTCAATTCAGTCTACCCAGAATTCTAGGGAAGATTTACCCAGCATTTCATTGTAGCTTATTGAAACCAGTAATTGGGTCCAGCATAAGACCGTCCACCCAAGCTCCCCCTCCTCCTGTAGTGATAGAAGGGGAGACATATTATGAGGTGAAAAAAATCTTAGACTCCAGGCTGTATAGGGGTCGCTTACAGTATTTAGTGCATTGGAAGGAGTACCCTTTGTCTGAAGCTACTTGGGTAAAAAGCTGGAACCTAAAAGTTGAGAAGTTAGTAAAACAATTCCATGAGAAGTTTCCCAACAAGCCAAAGGGTCCCCCTGGGGGGGGGGGGGGAAGAGGTGGTTAATTCGGTTACATTAACCCCTATGTTATTCTCTTTCAGGAAACATTTTTCTTCTGAGGAGAGGCCGCCTGTCAGTCCTGTAGCTGGTTCCTTTTAGAATCTTTGGCCTGCCACACACTCTATTATTTTACTATGCTTTTTCATTAGTAGGGAATTGGTAGGGGGAATAATGAGTAGAATGTGTTGTTGTCAAAATAAAAAATTCCTTTCTAGAAGCCCAAGATCATCTTTTGTCTCTGCACATCAGAGCCTGACCTGAACTGGATGGGTGGAACTGCCAGCGTGGCAGTGGAAGATTGGACCATGTGATGGACTTGTGGGTGCGGGGGCAAGATCATGAACTTTCAACTGGGTGGGAACCCCGGGAAGCTTTCAGATTCAGGTTTCCACAGATGTACCAACATGTCTCTCTTAATAAATTGGAAGTTTGAGGAAAGCTCTGCCTTGGACTCTGATTTAATTTTGGGTGATATTTGGAACGTTGACAGGCACATCTGGGAAAACCCGAATCTGAAAGCTTCCAGGTTTTCCCCACCTAGTTGAAAGTTCACAACCCTGCTCCACACCCACAAGTTCCTCACATGGTCCAATCCATTCTTCAGACTTGACTGGAGACAATCCCCAGTCACTCCCATCCAGGTGCAGGCAAATGTCCTTGACTCCCAGAGTAAGGAATGTTGTTATGGCTAAGTTTCCACAGCTCCAACAAAAATCTCCCTCCCAATTTTCCAGGCTAAAATATGTGGCAGTCAGGAAGCTAAAATGAAAAAAAAATGGCTTCCAAAACTGACAGAAACTTCTTCCAGGTCCAATCCACTGCTTTCTCCTGCTTTCTCACCGCTTACTCTGACCAGCTGTCACCGCTTCAGTTCGGCCATTAATGGCCATCTTCTTCTCCACCTTCTTTAAGGAAAGATTACTCCTGATCAGCAAAACGGTCCACCACCCATTTACCTTCAACAGAAAACCCTTCCTCTCCCATCATCCCTACAGGGCAACTTCGGCTCCAAGGAGCCCCTCAGATGGACAGAAATTGGCTGTGCTCCACGGAGAGCCCACTTGCACACCCGTTTGCAATGACTCCAGATGGCCCCTCCTCCTAACTGATCTTTTTGACAAACTTCATGAAAATGATTTGTCTGGTCAAGGCTATATGTTGGCTATGACAAAAAAAATTTCAGAACATTATTAATGTTGCATTGGCTTTTACCTTAAATATCTTATTTTGCTTTTAAAGTTTGGCATTGCATGGTATGAAAGTCTGAATTTGGTGGGATTGAGCCATTCACTCATTTGAAGAGCACAGATTTTCTGTTTGGACCATAGAGCTTCATTTTATTAAGAAGGAATTCACGGGATGAAACTACATATGCCCCATAAGAGGCTAGTTTTGCCATTATAGCAACTAGACTTTGTACCCCAAATCTTACGAATATTTATGCTTCCTTGGCAAGGAAAATTTACCAATACAATTGTCTATTTTGTTTTTTTCCTTCCAGACCAAACTAGCAAACTTAAATATATTCTCCAAGATGCACGATTTTTTCTTATAAAAAGTAACAACCATGAAAATGTCTCACTTGCAAAAGCTAAGGTATGTTGGAGTCCACTCCTATGGCTCCTGTGAAGTAAATTACATATGCAAAGTATGGAGTCAGATTAATTGCTTTTCTTTTTAATTATTTAATTATTACTTCTTTTTCTTTTATAAAATATAAATACTAAAATGTAAATATAAAATAAAATAAAATATTTATTCTCAGGTCAGGCAGTGAACTAAAAAGAAATAGAAATTTTATAAATAAAATAAAATATATATTTTATTTTATAAATAATTTTATTTAACTATTTCTTTTTAGTTCATTGCCTGACCTGAGAATGGATAACTTTTTCCCCCAGCCACATGTTTCAAATTATTATTTTCAACCACCAGAAGTCATGGGACCTTGGTGGTAATGTCACTGGACTGGGTAATAGCAAAACTTTTGTTCCTATTTGCCCCCTATATTTTGTAGGTTTTATGTTTCAATAAATTTGCCCCCTATATTATGTAGGTTTCAAATCCGACAAATATTTACCGTATTTTTCAGAGTATAAGACGCACCAAGGTTTTGAAGAGGCAATTTTTTAAAAAACAGTAGGTAGGTAGATAGAGGGATAGAGAGGGAGAGGAAGAGAGAGAAATACAGTAGGTAGGTAGGGAGAGAGAGAGTAGGTAGGTAGGTAGGTAGATGTTTCCAGGTGTATTTATCCATGTGCTGGAGAAGGAAATCGCTGACAATCTGCAGCACCTAATACTTGTTTCTGCTGGCACAGCACTTGATCAATCTAATTCTCATCAATCACTCTTAACTAAAGAGCTTTCCTAAAGGAAAAAAAAAAGTTTTTGCACTCTGCATACCTCCCAAAAACGGCCTGTTTTTCGTGAAAACGGGCCCGTTTTTTTTAAAGGCATAAATAGCCTTGGGGGGGCTTGCAGAGTGCTCCTGGGGGGGGGGATGAGCAAACAACGGCCCATTTTTCGCAAAAATGGGCACATTTTTTGTCACAAAAATTGCATGCATAGCCTTATGGAGGCTTATAGAGTGCTGCTGGGGGCTGGGGGGGGGGGCAAAAAAACAGCCCATTTTTTGCTCATTTCTGCCCTCCCCAGCCCCCAGGAGCTCTCTGAAAGCCTCCATAAGGGTATGCACGGCCATTTTTGTGAAGGGGGCGGGGCTTCAGGAGGCAAAAAAATGTTGTATTCGATGTATAAGACGCACCCAGATTTTCAGCCTCTTCTTTTATTTTGCATGCTTAAATATATAAAACTATCTTAGTTGGACATTATTCAAGCTTGTCTAATACTGTGTACTTTTTGACAGTAGTTTTTTATGGCTCAGAGAGATACCTGTCTTGGATGTGTTTTCTGGATCTGGAAATTGCAGGCCTCCTTCATATAAAACATGTGCTGTTGCTGAATGTATTCCAAAGTCTTTCGAAACCTGGACGCATCAGATAGTTTTCAGTTTGTAAATTATCTGCTCATCTCTCCATAGGGTGTTTGGTCAACCCTTCCAGTCAATGAGAAAAAGCTCAGTGCTGCCTTCAGATCAGCAAGAAGTGTGATCTTGGTATTTTCTGTAAGAGAGAGTGGAAAATTCCAAGGTAAATAAAAGGAATACTTGCATTCAGAATTCAAAAGTTATTTAAATAAGTGGTCTCATCACAATGTTTTTAAATTCTTACAGGATTTGCAAGGCTTGCTTCTGAATCTCATCATGGAGGGTCTCCCATACATTGGGTGCTACCTGCAGGAATGAATGCAAAAATGCTGGGAGGCGTATTTAAGATAGATTGGATATGCAGGTAAAATGGGTGGAAATTAGAAAATAAAATTGTGGTTGGATAGGCTATTTGTTATATAACAGATGCATAATGTTTAGTAACAAGTAATTGTTTGCATGCCAGAGCCCCTACCCAACCTTGACTGATCTTAACCCCCCCCCCCCCAAAAAAAGTGGGGGGGGGGGTCAGATCTAGTTAGTACTTGGTTTAGAGATCACCAGGAAATTTTAGGGCTATAGGATCAAATGGGAAGTTGAAACACATTTCAGAAGAGAGCAGTGTGAACAACTTCTGTATTGTTACCATTAAAACAATATGAACATGGTCATGTAGTCACCAAGAGTTGAGCCTGACTCAAGAGAGACTTGACTTTAAATGTGGCATTGAAGGATAAATCATTTAAATAGCTTGGAGGTGATGCATCAGTCAAGGATACTAATATCCCATTTTTCTTCTTCCCATATAAATTCACTATTTTCATGCTTCTGCTTTGGGATTTTAACGATATTTATGGGCTCTACATTATTGCTTTTTGTTGTAAAATCACTCTTACAGTCTTCTGTGTCTTCTGTTGATGATAGATGACTTCTTTTCCTGCCCTGGGTGGATTTTGAAGCACATTAAGTTTAAAATGGGAAGAGGAGCCAAAGATTGGGGGTTTTTTTTCTCCTGCAGTAGGAAGTTGTGCCAGAAATGTGACTATGAGACTTTAAGAAAGATTGTTTAAAAATCAGGGATTTCATGTTTTGTCCCTTTCAGTTTGGTAAGGTTTAGAATCTCTTCCTTTTGTTCTAAACCTTGGAATCCCTTCCAGCTTTTTTTTCACTGGAAATATAACTGAAAATAGTGAAGCTTAATTATATTGGTTTAAAAATGCATTGAGGATTTTGTTAACAATGATAAACAAGTTTGCCAAAGTTAAGCTTGGAATTTGATTCTAAAAGATATGCCTCATACTCTTTCCCCAAACCAAGTAGAAAGTTTAGTTCTCTGAAAATAAAAAGTGATCCTAATTCAGTTGATTAGCTTGCCTCTTTATCATGGAGAACATTTATGAGGTGTCTAACAGTCAACAACAACTTTATGGCACATAATCAATCAATCAATTGATTAAGGTAAGAGAACAAGACTGATCATTTTCCTAGCCTCTCCATACATACTATCCAATATTTTCTTTCCTACTCCAGACTCTTTTCCTTCTTTTCCTGCCTTGCTTAACTTTGTTGGGTTGCAGACATGAGGAGCACTGGATAACAAATGTTTTCCAGCATTATTATTACCTTACTTATGTTGGGAAAATTACATCACTCTGTTTACATCCTTTGTTGCCAGACTAAGAATATGGATGACGGGCTCACTGAGTTTGTGGAAATTGGATAAGAAGGAAAGACAAAGAAAGGCTTAAATCAGGGGCGTTAAACTGGCAGCCTGCGGGCCGGATGCGTCATGTGCAGGCCACACTCACCCTGGCTCCGCAAAGGCAAAAAAATGTTGTGATACGTCACGTGACACAATCGACTTTGACACCCATGGCTTAAATTATCTGCCTCAGAATGACTTAATCAGAACTGAAGACAAATTTTGGAGATTGTAATATTTGCTTTGTGAGGTGAACATACCCATGGGATTTGGCCTCTAAGCCCATTATGGCAAACCTATGGCAGCCCTCAGCTCCTGCGCGCATGCGTGCACTGGCCAACTCATTTTTGGCCCTCCGGAGGGCTGGGGGGAGGATGTTTTTGCCCTCCCCAGGCTTCAGGAAAGCCTCTGGAGTCTAGAGAGGGCGAAAAAGAGGCCCAACGGGCCAACCAGAAGTTCAGAAATGATCTGTTTCTGCCTTCCGGAGGGCCTCCACAGGGGGAGGCCATTTTTGCCCTCCCCAGGCTTCAGGAAAGCCTATGGAGCCTGGGGAGGGTGAAAACTCCCCCCCCAGATTGGTGGGGGTCACACACGTATGCACGGGGGAGGTCGCGTGCGCATGTGCTGGTAGGTGGGGCACACTTTTAGAATAAGGTTAGCCATTACTGCTCTAAGCTTCGCTTCATTGATTAGATCCATTGCTAGTTGGATCCTCATTATTTTTTAAGTTGCACTTCATTGTATGAGAAAGTGTGTCATATCATATTTTTAGGCGTGAATTGCCATTCACAAAATCTGCTCACCTGACCAATCCTTGGAATGAACATAAGGCAGTAAAGATTGGACGTGATGGACAGGTTTGTCAACTACCTTTGATTGCTCTTCAAATCATTAAGCCCAGTATTTTAAAATATTCTTAATAGATTTTTTATGATACAGTTGTTCATCTTTGAAAGCTGCTTCTGCTAATCTTGTTTTATCATAGAGTCATTCCATGTCAAGTGGTCTGATTTCAGAAAAGTGCCCAGCTTGACCATCACAGATTTGGTGTGAACATGCACACACATCCCCAATGAACATTGGTAAAGTGTTACATTTGCTGATGCAATACTTGCGGACATATAGTCATTTGTTTGACCCCATACTGCAGCATTCTGCAGTATGACTCTGAGGGTTCAGCAACTTTGAGACACAATATCTCCGGCAATATTTTGCTGAGAGAAACAAAACTTGGCCATCTTGTACAACTTGTGCTCTATTAAACAAAATAATAAAAACATTCTCATGAGCGATCTCCATCTAGATAAGTTGGAGCAAAGAGGGCCGAAAATGACTGGCTTGAAAAAAGGTTAAAGTTTGGCTTTTTATATCTCTGGAAGGAAAGGTCTGAGAAATGTGAAACTTTGTGCATAATAACTTAGCAACACAAGGTTTTCGAATATAAAATTTCATTCTCCTACTCCTTTCCAATAGTTCACAAATTGAGTGTAAAGTTGATGGTTTCTGTAAAAACGCCAAAAATAGGGTATTTTCAGACCGCTTTTACAAAAAAAGACCTCCTGGAAACTCTGTTAAATCATTCTCATTAGAAAGAGTATGTTTCAAACCCACTAAAAAAGTATGGTTGGTGTTTCATCGCTGACGTATATAGCCCTAAAAATAGGGACAAAGTTGAGGATGGTGCTATGGCAACATCACATGCATTCTATTATTGTTTCATCTTGTTTGTTTTATATAGACATCATTACATCATCATTAAACTGAAAGACAAAAAAGGTAAGTATAAAAAGTGGAAGGAGGGGGACATAACTAAGGCAGAATTTCAGCAAACAGCCCGAGCCTGTAAAGATGAAGTGAGGAAAGCTAAGGCTCACAATGAAGAAAGGCTTGCCACAAAAGTAAAAATTAACAAAAAAAGCTTCTTCCAACATGTTAAAAACAAGAAAAAAGTTAAGGAAACAATTGGTCCATTGCTAGGAGAAAGTGGCAAGAAGGTGACAAGCAACAGGGAGAAAGCAGAACTATTTACCTCATGTTTTGCATCTGTCTTTACACAAAGGGATAAAACAGTCCAACCTATCAAAAGCAGCACCACAAAAATCAGATTAGGAACACAAATTGAAATAGGGAAGAAAATGGTAAGTGAGCACCTGTCTACCCTAGATGAGTTCAAATCACCAGGACCGGATGGATTACACCCCAGGGTTCTGAAGGAACTAGCAGACGAGATCTCAGAACCACTGAATTACATCTTTCAGAGATCCTGGAACACCGGGGAACTACCAAAGGAGTGGAAAAGAGCTGATGTGGTTCCCATCTTCAAAAAAGGGAAAAAAATAGATCCAGGAAACTACAGACCTATCAGCCTGACCTCAATACCAGGAAAGATTCTGGAAAAAATAATCAAGCAACGAATTTGCGAACACCTAGAAGCAAACAAAGTAATAGCCAAAAGTCAACATGGATTTGTCAAAAACAGATCATGCCAGACTAATCTTATTGCATTCTTTGATAATGTGACAAAATTAGTGGACCAGAGGAATGCCGTTGATATAGTTTACTTGGACTTCAGTAAGGCTTTTGATAAGGTAGACCATAACCTACTACTAAATAAAGTAGAAGAATGTGGGTTAGACAGCATCACCACCAGATGGATTCGTAACTGGCTGACCAACCGCACTCAACGTGTAGTCCTCAATGGAACTGCATCTACATGGAGGGAGGTATGCAGTGGAGTACCCCAAGGCTCTGTTTTAGGCCCAGTACTCTTCAACATCTTCATCAATGATTTGGATGAGGGAATAAATGGGGAACTCATCAAATTTGCAGATGACACCAAGCTGGCAGGAATAGCCAATGCTCCAGAAGACAGGCTTAAGATACAGAAGGATCTTGACAAACTTGAACATTGGGCACTATCTAATAAAATGAAATTCAATGGTGAAAAGAGTAAGGTTCTACATTTAGGCAACAAAAACGGAATGCACAGGTACAGTATAGGTGGTACCATGCTCAACAGTAGTAACTGTGAGAGGGATCTTGGAGTTCTAGTGGACAGCCATTTAAATATAAGCCAGCAGTGTGCAGCAGCTGCCAAAAAAGCCAACACAGTTCTAGGCTGCATCAACAGAGGGATAGAATCAAGATCACGTGAAGTGTTAATACCACTTTATAATGCCTTGGTAAGGCCACACTTGGAATACTGCATTCAGTTCTGGTCGCCACGATGTAAAAAAGATGTGGAGACTCTAGAAAGAGTGCAGAGAAGAGCAACAAAGATGATTAGGGGACTGGAGACTAAAACATATGAAGAACAGTTGCAGGAACTAGGTATGTCTAGCTTAAGAGAAAGAAGGACTAGGGGAGACATGATAGCAGTGTTCCAATATCTCAGGGGTTGCCACAAAGAAGAGGGAGTCAAACTATTCTCCAAGGCACCTGAGGGTAGAACAAGACGTAATGGGTGGAAACTAATCAAGGAGAGAAGCAACTTAGAACTGAGGGGAAACTTCCTGACAGTTAGAACAATTAATCAGTGGAACAGCTTGCCTCCAGAAGTTGTGAATGCCCCAACACTGGAAGTCTTTAAGAAGATGTTGGATAGCCATCTGTCTGAAACGGTATAGGGTTTCCTGCCTAGGCAGGGGGTTGGACTAGAAGACCTCCAAGGTCCCTTCCAACTCTACTATTGTATTGTATTGTATTGTATTACTACTATTATATTGCATTGGTTCATGGTGACATTGACACTACCAGTTCAGGCACTTGACCCAGCAACCCCATCGCCATAGGGGGCACGCCCAATAGCCGTGCAATACCAGTCATGGGTGGGTTTCTTGGTTCAGGATCCGAAGCCTGCAGTTTGGTTTCCTCCTCGAGGTTCCAAGGCCTTGTGTGGGTATCTGTCCAGTTCCGAAGCCTAAAGTGGGTATCTTATATGGTTCCCAAGCCAAAGTCCATACTGTTCGTATAAACTGTCAAATTCCAACAATCATTTATTTATTATTGAATTTACATGCCACATTCTTTAGCATCGCTTCTAGGAATTGATACTGTCGACCTGACTATGTAACTGAAGGCACTGGAACAGTGGTGAGATTCAAAAACTTTTACGACTGATTCTGTGGGTGTGGCTTGGTGGATGTGGTTGGGTGGTCATGTGACTGGGTGGGCGTGGCCAACTTGATGTCACTCATGTTGAGGGGCACTTCACCTAGCCTGGCCTCTCGTGACCATGGCATTGCTGCAACAGTTGTGTGAAAAACAGTCATAAGTCACTTTTTTCAGTGCCATTGTAACTTTGAATGGTCACTAAATGAACTGTTGTAAGTCAAGGATTACCTGTACAAAAATACAAAAAGCTTCTTTGCTTGCAAAAATCTGCCCTAAATACCAATCATTAGATTAGGAATACCTGCAAGCCAGAGTTACAAATCAGGCAGGGTGCCAGAGCACCTTGAGGAATTAAAATAGTTAAAATGCAACGATATCTATCAGCAGCCAATTTTTGCTCATAAAGTTAGCAGAGAGGTCATTTAAGCTCTCCAGAAAGAGCACACTCAGAAGAAGCAATCCTTAGATCCATTTGCACCACTTAAAGATACCAGCTGGTCTGACTCACCTCATAAAATAGCCCAGGGGTGGGGAACTGTGGCTCTTTTGCGACTTGTGGACTTCAACTCCCAGAATTCCTGAGGCAGCTATGTTGGTTCTGGAATTCTGGGAGTTGAAGTCCACAAGTCGCAAAAGAGCCACAGTTCCCCACCCCTGAAATAGCCTAAGGAAATCATCCAGATTTAAGGAAAGATCACATGCCCCCCAGAAAGGCAGTAAAATAATCAGTGCCAAGCTTGCATCCTGCCTCTTGGAAGTACACCCCAAAAGGACAGTGCCAAGAACCACTAAAGCAGTGAAGGAAGACCCCCCTAGCCAGATAGAAAAAGAAACCATGAGGCAGGGAAATATTCAGACACAATACAAATTATTAAATCACAAGTTTAAATCCTTTTAAAACTAAAACACAAACTCATTTCTAGAGCTCACACCCCAGGCAAGCTCAAGTGTAAACACTTGAGATAAGCCTAACTACAAAGAAAGCAATTAACACTAGAATGAAGCAAAGGAGCAAACACAGTAGTTGTTGCTTGTTAAACCAATTACCAGAACAAATAGACACAGGAACTAGCCAGTTTTCTGAAGCTGCTTCTTTTCAGGAACTGATTAACATTTTCCCTTCCAAACAAAGCTGAATAGGGAAAATTATCCCATCAATAAACACAGGATTAAACATCACCAAGCACAGAATTAAACTTCACCAAAAACAGTGTTAAACCAGAAGTCAGAAAGGGTATGTAAACTCAGGTTTGTCAATCTTTCTAGCTAACCAAGAAGCCTTGCTGAATGTCACTCATCTTGGTTCCTTGTCATGAAAAGCTTCTTTCTGGCAGCTCTGCTTTGATATTCAATTATTTCTTCAAAGTGCTGATTCATTGCATCCCGGCTGGAAGAACGTCTAGGTGTGCTGCCAAGAATGTAATAAGAGAGGCAGTTTCTGTAAGCAGGGCAATAAAGATTAGACTAGAAGCAACACCAAAATGTTTCTTTCCTGCCTTCCTTACAGGATTAGCCCTGTAAAGTGGAAAAAAACAAAAGGAGATTTCTTCTAACAACTGGTTCTCCAAACTGCTTAGAAAATTAACTACCAGTTCTAGTGAATAGGCTAGAACTGGTTGAATCCCACCTCTGCACTGGAAGCACGCAAATAAGAAAGAAAGAAATATTAACTGTAATTGAATATATGATGTAAAATGAAAGTGAGTTACCTAGTCATATTAGATGGAAAATTTGTGACTGTATATGTAATTGAAAATATGGATGCACAAAAGCTTGTAACCAAACGACATGCTGTATGTAATGGATGATAATTTTTTATGTTGTCTTTTATGTTTTTAAAAACAATTTTTTTTTAAAAGGTTCAGGAACCCAACAAACATCTTGCCTTTCAGGCCAATAAAATGAATGAGGAGGGCCTCACAAATGCATAAATGTTACCAACACATCATTTTGTTCAATCGAAATTTCCACGACGTTGCCTACCCACAGTTTTTTGTCATAAATGCAGGCAACATAACAACCAGAAAATATGTTGGCCAATTTTAAATTCAGATCGATGGTATTGGACAGTTTGGCCACAAAGTTAATCGTCTCATTTGAAACTTTGCCGACAGAAATCAAATTTGAATCAACTGGCACAAACTGGTGATTATCTCTTGTGCCAGCTATTGTGTTGCTAACTTTCCATCTTTCTTCTTGCAGTATGCTGCTTTCTTTGATTTATTCCTTTGGAACATACCGTATTTTTCGGAGTATAAGATGCACTGTAGTATAAGACGCACCAAGGTTTTGAAGAGGCAATTTTTTAAAAAAAGTAGGTAGGTAGGTAGGTAGGTAGGTAGAGGGAGAGAGAGGGAGAGAAAGAGAGAGAAATACAGTAGGTAGGTAGGGAGAGAGAGAGAGTAGTTATGTAGATAGGTAGATAAAGGGATAGAGAGAGAGAAAAAGAGAGTGTGTAGGTAGGTAGGTAGAGGGATAGAGAGCGAGAAATAGAAATAGAGAGAGAGAGAAATACAGTAGACAGGGAGAGAGAGAGAGTAGGTAGGTTGGTAGGGAGAGAGAGAGATAGAGAAATAGAGAAATACAGTAGATAGGTAGGGAGAGAGAGTAGTTAGGTAGGTAGATAAAGGGATAGAGAGAGAAATAGAGATAGGTAGAGAAATACAGAAGGTAGGTAGGGAGAGAGTGTGTAGGTAGGTAGGTATGGAGAGGGATAGAGAGAGAGAAATAGAGATAGAAATACAGTAGACAGGTAGGTGTTTCTGCTGGAACAGCACTTGATCAATGTAATTCTCATAAATCAGTTAAAAAGCTTTAAAGAGCTGGGGGCTGGGGGGGCAAAAAACGGCCCATTTTTTGCTTATTACTGCTGTCCCCAGCCCCCAGGAGCTCTCTGAAAGCCTCCATAAGGGTATGCACGGCCATTGTGGTGAAGGGGGCAGGGCTTTGGGAGGAAACAAAATATCTGTATTCGGTGTATAAGACGCACCCAGATTTTCAGCCTCTTTTTTGAGGCAAAAAGGTACGTCTTAGACTCCCAAAAATATGATATATATTTAATTCTGTGAATGTTTCTGTCGCAAAAGTTGAACAGATCTGTCGGCGTCAGTATTTGGTCAGCTGATGGTCGCTGGAGGCTGATGCAAGCAGCCAAATGTTTAGTTCTGCCACTCCGTCGCATGATGATTTGGTGAAACAAAATCACATGGTGAAACATTCACGGGATTAACTATATATACATTCTGAAGGAAGAAATCAAAGAAAGCAGGATGCTGCAAGAAGAAAGATGGAAAGTTAGCAGCACAATAGCTGGCACAAGAGATCATCACCAGTTTGTGCCAGTTGATTCTAATTTGATTTCTGTCAGCAAAGTTTCAAATTACATGATTAACTTTGCAGCCAAACTGTCCAATACCATTGATCCAGGTGTGCATGTTCACATCAAATTGCATTGAAATCTGTGGTGGTCGAGCAGGGAGCCCCAGACCACTTGACGTGGAATGACCCCATAAGTATCTATGATATTGTCACATTTTGGTAAAATATTGCGCTTCCAAATAATATTTTATTAAAACATCTGGGAACATGTACAGCAAGTTCCTTTAAAATGAAATATACCATTGTAAGTAGATTTCTATAACAAGGTTTCTTGAAGCCAAAAGAATTGTCATACAACTCTCTAATGAAAGCACTCATAATGAAGGAAAATAGGTATTGAACTGGTGGGAGGGAAGATAACAAAATAGCAGTGGTAAACATGCACAAACACAGCATATCACAGATTGGTAGTCTCCCTTTTCGCAAATTGTGACATTAGAATTGAATTGAATTGAATTAAATTCTTTATTGGCCAAGTGTGATTGGACACACAAGGAATTTGTCTTTGGTGCATATGGTCGCAGTGTACATATGGAAAATAAAATACATTCAAGGATAAAAAGATACAACACTTAGTGATAGTCAAGGTTACTAATAAGCTATCAAATCGTACTAGGAAACAAATAAAAACATAAATTGAAAGATACAAGCAACATGGTTATAGTCATAAGTGGGGAGAGATAGATACTAGGAAGGAAGCAACATGGTTATAGTCATAAGTGGGGAGAGATAGATACTAGGAAGGAAGAGAAGAATAATAGTAATACAGTCTTAGTAAATTATTGACAGTGTTGTGGGAATTAGTTGTTAAACATTGACAGTGTTGTGGGAATTAGTTGTTAAGCAGAGTGATGGCATTCGGGGAAAAGATTGTCCTTGTGTGTGGTTGTTCATATCAAAGTGTTCATATCAAAGCATATCAAAGTGACAGAACTGTAAAATTTCCTCCCTTAAGGAACAAACACAACATTTAACAGCTTGTTGCAGTTGTATAGCGTCGTTTTGAGGGTAGAAGTTGAAACAATTTATGTCCAGGATGTTTTCACAGCCCTCTTTTGACTCGTGCAGTATACAGGTCCTCAATGGAAGGCAGGTTGGTAGCAATTGTTTTTTCTGCAGTTCTAATTATCCGTTGAAGTCTGTGTCTGTCTTGTTTGGTTGCAGAGCCAAACCAGAAAGCTATGGAGGTGCAGATGACAGTCTCAATAATTCTCTGTAGAACTGAATCAGCAGCTCTTTGGACAGTTTGAGCTTTCTGAGTTGGCGCAGGTAGAATATTCTTTGTTGTGCTTTTTGATGATGTTTTTGGTGTTAGGTGTCCATTTTAAGTCTTGAGATATGATAGAACCTAGAAACGTGAAGGTCTCTACCAGTGGTGGGTTCTGGATCCCGTTGCAACCGGTACGGTACAATGGGACCCGGCGTCCACCACATGAACGCGTGCAGCGCATGCGTCCTTACCTCCTGTCATGCTCCACCATGCCTCCGCAATGCTCCAGCTGCTCGGTGGAGTGTCACACAGGCGCCGTACACTCCATGCACGTGCACGGAAGCGTCAAATACCGGTGAGCTCGGGCAGGCAGGTGGCGGTACCCAGTGCTCCCGGCAGGCATTGGTACACCCATACCAGGGCATACCGGTCGTAACCCACCACTGGTCTCTACTATTGATACTGTGTTGTCTAGATTGTAAGAGGTGGTAGTATGGGAGGGTTTCTTCTAAAATCAACAACCATTTCTACGGTTTTCAGTATATTTAGTTCAAGATTGTTCTGGCTGCACCACAACACTAGTTGTTCAACCTCCCATCTGTATGCAGATACATTGTTGTCTTGAATGAGACCAATCACTGTTGTATCATGTGCAATCTTCAGTATTTTAACAGAGGGATCTTTTGAGATGCAGTCACTGGTGTATAGAAAAGAGTGGCGTGGTGAGAGCACACAGCCCTGGGGGGGCTCCTGTGCTAATTGTACAGGTATCTGATGTGATCTTGCCTAGCTTCACCTGTTGCTTCCTGTATGTTAGGATGCTTATGATCCATTTACAAGTGTGGTCAGGTACAGCTAGCTGATTTAGTTTAGTTAGAAGAATATCTGGAATGATGGTATTGAATGCTGAGCTGAAGTCTAAAAAGAGGACCCTTGCATAGGTCTTTGGAGATTCAAGATGATGTCTGTTGATCTATTTGCTCGGTAGGCAAATTGCAAGGGGTCTAACCGCGGATCCGTGGTGATTCTCAGGTGGCCAAGCACTAGTCTTGCAAAGGTGTTCATAACTACAGATGTTAGAGCAACTAGTCTGAAGTCATTCAGTTCCTTGATGGAGGGTTTATTCGGCACTGGGATGATAGCAGAGCATTTGAAGCAAGAAGGAACATAGCACATCTCTAGTGATTTATTAAAGATGCAGGTGAAGATGGAAACCAGTTGGTCAGCACAAGCTTTTAAGCAAGAAGGAGTTATCTTGTCTGGACCTGGTGCTTTTCCTGGCTTTTGTCTGTAAAATAGGCTTTGCACCTCATTCTCTGTAATCACCAGAGGTGGTGGGCCCAATGGGATAGGGTAGGTTGTAGGAGGCTTAGCTGATGTTGGTGTGTCTGAGATGGGGATTGTGGAGATGGGTGGCAGTAGTTTTCTCTCAAACCTGCAGTAGAACACATTCAGGTCATCTGCCAGCTATTGATTTCCTTCAGTTGGGGAAGGGGGTTTGCCGTAACCAGTGATATTTTTAAGAGTTTTCCACATGTTTGCTGGTTCATTTGTTGAGAACTGATTTCTTAGCTTTTCAGAGTAGCTTCTTTTTGCTGCTCTGATCTCCCTTGTTAATATGTTTCTGGCCTGATTGTGCAGCATTCTATCACCTTTTCTGTAGGCTTCCTCTTTGGTACTATGTAGCTGCTTAAATTTAGCTGTGAACCAAGGTTTATTGTTACTGTATATTCTCAGTTTTCAGGTCGTCACACATAGGTCTTCACAAAAACTGACATATGATGTTACAGTATCTGTGAGTTCATCCAAATCAGAATTGCATCTATTAAAAAGAAGTAATTCATCCATCTTATTAATGAGTGAGTGTAAATTAGTCAGAAAGAGAGAGGGGGCCCCCTCCCCGGTTGCCTGCAGCCTCGGAGCCTACAGCAACTCCCAGCCCTTGCACAGTAAAGGCAGTTAAGAACTTCTGGCAATTGCAAGATTTTCTTTACTGTGCAAGGGCCAGGGAGGTGGGGCGAATGCTGCCTGTCTGCCTGCCCCCTCCCAAAGCAACTTTGGAGGTTTTCAAGCTCGTCTGGAAAGGCGTTTTTTTAAAAGAACCCCCCCCCCCCCAAATAGCTGCAAGATCTGGAGCTGCCAGTCTCCGGTAAGATGCGCATCTCGTGGCCCGCCCCGCCCCTGCCCCACCTGCCACCCCCTTGCACAGTAAAGAAAAACTTCTCAAGAATGCGAGAAGCTGTTAATTGCCTCAGCCTCACAAGGTTTTGTTTACTGTGCAAGGTTTTTCCCTGCACACAACACCTGAAAGATGCTCACAGTGGGGTCCAATTTGGGCCCACCCCCCACCCCAAGGCAAGGCCCATCAACCACAGTTAAACTCAATAAGCCAGGGGTTGCTCCCTCGACCAGCTCCACCAAAGATCCCCTTCATCCTTTTTGAGTCTGTCTGCTTTGCCGCCCAGGGAACAACCGAGCCAAACCACTCCTGCCTGGCAGCGCCCCCCCTACTCCCCACGCCCAACCGTTAAGCCAACCAATAGTGCACAACCAGAGCCGACTGGGCGCAAAGCTGGGGTGGCAATGGGCCTCTGAGGTCACCCTCCTGCCTCCTTGCCCAGCGCTCGCTCAGCTGCCCCCTCCAATCCCCTGGCTGAATGCAGCCACTCACCAGCGACTGCAAAACGAGGTCGTCCACTGCCTGTTTGCCCAGCGCTCGCTCAGAGACCTCATACCCAGCCCCCCTCCCAATGCTGCAGGGCGATCCAAAGAGGGGATGGGGATGCTGCAGAAAAGGCTGCCTTCCACTCACCTGCCAGCAGCTTCTGCCACTTGCTCTGCTTCTTCGCCGGTGGTAAGCGGCGCTGTGGCCAAGGAGCAGGCAGGTGGCTGGGTGGGAAGCCAGTGGGCTGCTTGGAGCCCGAAGCCCCACGGAGCTAGCATGAGAGGCATGCAGTGGAAGGCAGCCTTTTCTACAGCATCCTCCTCTCCTCTTTGGATCGCCCTGCAGCAGGGGGGCTCTGCCTTTGCAGAAATGGAGCGGGTGCATGTGCAGCAGCCCCGGGATGTTTGCTTGCCCTCCCACAGCATTGCTGCCGCCCCTCTCAGCGCCAGCACAGCATCTGCGTTTCCACCAAGGGCCGCCCACCCGCCCACTGGCCAGGCCGGGCTGGATGCCGACCTCAGAAGACAAGCGGGCATGGGGGATTGCCAGTAAGGCCATGTGGAAGGCAGGGAAACATGGCAGGGCCGCGGGGAAGGGGGCAGGGGCAGCTAGCTAAGTTGCGAATTGCAGGCTTGCCTGGCAGACAGATCAGGGGCGCAGCGCTTCAGGCAGACAAGCTGTAGAGCAGGGGTGGGCCGAGTGAGCGGTGACCGGGGAACCGGTTTGGGGGCATGGCCAGGATGCCATTACTATCAGTTCAGAAAGGTACGGCAGATTTTTACTACCTATTTGGGTGAACCAGACCGAATCGGTAGGAAACCACCTCTGATTCAAAGTTACAGCAGCACTGAAAAAAGTGACTTACGACCATTTTTCACACTTAAGACCGTTGTAGCATCCCCATGGTCACGTGATTCATATTCGGATGCTTGATAACTGAATCACGTTTATGACGGTTGCAGTGTCCCAGAGTCATGTAATCCCCTTTTGCAAACTTCTGACAAGCAAAGTCAAATATACCATTGTAAGCCAGTTTAACTTAACAACCGTGTTACTAAGAACTGCAGTGATTCACTTAACAAATGTGGCGAGAAAGGTTGTAAAATGGGACAAAACTCACTTAACAAATGTCTCATTTAACAACTTAAATTTTGGGTTCCATTGTGGTCGTAAGTCGAGGACTACTTGTAGTTATCACTGGAAATGGAGACTTCAGGGAAACTAGATATCTTAAGTTTTTGAACTGTGGTTAGGCTTATGAAGTCAGAGGTTGACCCAGAATCTATCAAAACAGGGATGGTGGTTTCCTGACCACTGGGAAGTGTCAGGGTAGAATCAAATTTTATTAACATACCTGAGCGTGGAAGTAATTGAGCTCCATACAGTGCTTGGGTGGAAGGGAACATCAGGTAACATACTAATGAACAATGAAAAGCAAACTAGAGTAAGAAATCGGATAGACCATTTCCAAAAAAATCAATTTAAAATTGAAGTTACTAAAATGAATACAAAGGCCTAAAACAATAGGCTCCAATTTCAAAAGTATGATGCTAAAATATTCATGCCTTAAATGTTTTTTTCTGTATAGTGTAGTGTAGTGTAGTGTAGTATAGTAGTATAGTAGTATAGTATAGTAGTGTATAGAATAGACAGGGTGAGCTGTCTGTGCCTTTCTGGTTCTTCTGCTCCCAGGGCTTGTCTGGCTGCTCCAGTTTGCATTGGCTCTTCAGCATCCAAATCCAAGGGCACAGGGAGGCTAGGGATAGTGACAGGGGAAGTCAGGTTTGGAAGCAGTTGGCTGGTTCTGCAACTCGAGATTCAGCTGTTCTAGCAGCTAGGTAGAGGTCTTGTAGACCCCGGGGAATCCTTTGTTGTATCAGTTGTGTCATTATGGCCTTCTTGAGGCCCTTCTTGAATTATGCTCTTAGGGCTGGCTCATTCCAACCCAGATCTGTTGCAATGAGTTTAAAATCTTCCATGTATGCTCTCATCGAGTTGTTGCCTTGGTGGAGTTGGAAGATGCCCTGTTCAGCAGTTTCTATCCTAATAGGGTCTCCAAAACACTCTCTAAATCTAGTGAGAAACTTTGGGTAACTATCCAGGATGTTCGTTTCAATGAGTGGAAGAGCCCATTTGGCAGTGGAGTCAGTTAAAAGAGTGAGGATGAAGGAGACACTTCATCTGTCTGTCGGAAGCTCCCCAGGTCGGGTGCTGATGAACACATTGCACTGTGCTAGGAATATTCTCATCAGGCTCACCAGTGAATCTCTGTGGTAGGCAGCTGGGAGACTTGGGAATAAGTGTGGCAGGAACTGGCAGTTGTGCCTGGGCTGG
The DNA here is from genome assembly GCF_964273705.1 of Natrix helvetica. Taxonomy (NCBI): domain Eukaryota; kingdom Metazoa; phylum Chordata; class Lepidosauria; order Squamata; family Natricidae; genus Natrix; species Natrix helvetica. The sequence continues at coordinate 56,190,083 of NC_138555.1, read as the reverse complement.
TGGTGCAGGTGGTTGTGGTTGCAGAGGAATACCTTGTTGAGTCAGGATCTGCATTTGCTGCATCATTTGTTGAAAATTGGCTGCAAGATTCCTGATTTCGTCTTCGATGCCATCTTGGTGTCTGCTAATAAAGCGGAGGTCTGGCTCATCTGCTATTGCTGCAGCTCTGGGATCTGAGGTCATGGCTAGGGTATTCCGGAGACCAAAAAGAATTTTGGTGAAGGGAGTTGGTCAGATTAATGTCAGGAGATTCAGGCAGTTCAAATGAGTATAAAGATTTATTGCAAAATTAAGCTCTCTTCAAGAATCTGACCAACTAACTGTCAAGAGAAATGAGCAGGAATTAAGAAGACATTCAAAGTGGGCTGGACTTAGATCTCTTGTGGGCATGCAGGGATTCATGACTTATGATGCATTTGACCCCTCTCTTGGGCTCAGCCTGGTCATCTCCTACACTTTCACATGTTTCTTAAATTAGGTGTTACCACTCATAAAATGTATTCATTTTCTCTTAGAATGAAACCACATAATTAAATATTGATTCCTTTGTGTGGGCTCTGACATGAACTTATCAACATTTAATTTTTACAGGAAATTGAGCTTGAATGTGGAACCCAACTTTGTCTCTTATTCCCTCCTGATGAAAGTATTGACTTGTATCAAGTCATTCATAAAATGCGTCATAAGAGAAGAATGCACTCTCAGCCCCAGTTAAGAGGTCGTCCATCCCGTCGAGAGCCACTTAGAGATGTGGGAAGGTTAGAAACATTTTTTGGACTGATAATAGGCACATGTGTCAGAATAACATGATGGAGGAATATGATTAATGAAAAAGCTTTCCCTGCAATCAAGAAGAGAGAAAATCCTCATATCAAGCTGCATGGATGGGCTTGTGGCTTCATTGAGGATTTCACATTGTCCCTCTCCCCCAGTTTGTCACTTTCAAGAGGAAAATGGAGACATTTTGCTTACACAGAAAATAAGTTCATGTCCATCTAGCTTTGACTTGATTTTTATACAGATTATATGGCTCTGTTAATTATGGGTAAGCTGATTTTTTTCAAGACCAGGTTAGGAGAAGGAAAATCAAGTCTCTGTGTTCCAAAATGTGTAAATATCTTGTAAAAGCCTTTACTTTTAGGTATATCTCTGGATAGGTCTTGTCAAATATGGGACTTTTATCAGGATCACTTATAATTTTGCAGAAAATGGTCGCCTCATTTTGAGGATGAAATATTTTTAATTTGCTTTTCAAGAAGAGCTTGTTTGAGACTGTTTCAAATTGTATCATCGTGCTGCAGTTAAGCCCATTTCAATATTCTCTTACATCTTGCTGAGCTTCTGGGAGTCATAGGTTCTCTCAAAGGAAGTAGCTCTTGGAGACCCAGCAACAAACCAAAAAGAATGGCTGTTGCTGTGTCTGTGTACACAACCTTTCCAGATGCTGGCAGCACCTCTGGACTTAAAAGTGGTTTTAGAGGATCACCATGGTTATTGATCACTGCTCTATGAACTTACCAACTTTCCCCAGAAAGAAGGGTATATCTTGTTACAGAATTGGAGGAGTCTTTGCAAAGGACTGATAACAATCCCTTCTATCCAACATGTTTCCCTGATCCCTGTGTAGCCACTTTGCTTTCTGATAAATCTAAAGCTTTTCTGCTAAAGACTGTATGGTTTGGGCTGAAACCAATTTGGTTAGAGTTTCCAGTTTGTGGAAATGTCCTGTGGTAGGTACAGATATCCAACGACACCACCCCCCCACCCCCAAATAGCCTTACTCTTAAAAGACATTGTAACCTGTAGATAGGATGAATCCTGGTAGTAACTCCCCTTTCTTTGGGCATAAAAGGACTGAGCACTAAGATGGCTTTTGAAATTAAGCCCTAAGAGATTTCCAGTGCAATAAAGTGTTTACAAGTGAAAGTTTTGCAATGGACTGCAAAGTATACATTATAACACCATTACACCTTCTCAAGACTGCCAGGGCCTCCATTTATGTATGTGGCTTTCAGCTTAAAGTCAGTAGTTGGACTACTATATGAACTGTTACTATCATATATTATACCAGTCGTAAGTGCACACTCAAACTACAAGAAAACAGTATGTTTATTCTTTTCACCAGCTATTTTCTAAATCTCTTTGATGTACATACAGTTGCTTTATTTTCTCAGAATTATGATACTTATTCTTAAGAATGATAATTTAAATAAGTGGGGAGGCAAGAGGAATCACTTCATGGTCTACAGGTAGTCTTCAACTTAAAACAGTACATTTAGTGACTATTCAAAGTTATAATGTCACTGAAAAAAGTGACTTATGACCATTTTTCACACTTACAACCATTGTAGTATCCCTATGATCATGTGATCAAAATTCAGATGCTTCTTGCAAGCAAAGTCAATGGGGAAGCCAGATTCACTTAACAACTGTGTTACTAACTTAACAACTGCAATGATTCACTTAACAACGTGGCAAGAAAGGTCATAAAATGGGGCAAAATTCACTTAACTGTCTCACATAACAAAATTTGGGCTCAATTGTGGTCGTAAGCCAAGGACTACTTATATTCATGTTTCCCTGTTTTAGAAATTCTGAAGGTGTATTTGGAAGGGAATATCAGGTAACATACTAATGAACAGTGAAAAGCAAACTAGAGTAAGAAATCTGAAAGACCATTTCCAAAAAATCAATTTAAAATTCATGTTACTAAAATGAATACAAAGGCCTAAAACAATAGGCTCCAATTTCAAGAGTATGATGTTAAAATATTTATGCCTTAAATGTTTTTTTCTGTATAGTAACTAGTAATTGTGTCTATGCAGGTTGGGATTTACATGTTGGAAATTGATAAAAGTTTTTTACAGACCAAGTAGGACAGTTAATCAGATCAAGCATATAAAATGTTCACAAATTGTGTGGGTTATGCTTGCAGGATACCCCTCAATATAGAAATTCTGTAAGCATCAAGTAGATGTCATGCTGCAAGTTTTATGGATACAGGAGAACAATACCCCAAAAAGTCAGTGATTTAAAAAAAATCACATTAAGATTGGATTTAGGTATGAATTCCCTGTTAAAAATCTAAAATCTTCACATCATAGTATTCTAGTTAATAACATACATTTTGTTGCTACTATAAATACTAATTCTTTGTGACAAATTCTGTGAAACTCATATAGGGAATTATAGAAAATACACCAAAAAAGCTCCAAAAAAGTTGTGGGGTGTTCTGGTAGGTCCTTCTAAGGATGTTTTATTTATGTACGTTGTTCCAAACAGTTCTTAATTATTGTCTAATTTATGTAGGCGTCGACCAGAGGATTATGATATTCATAACAGCAGAAAGAAACCAAGGACTGATTATCCCCCTGAGTTTCACCAAAGACCAGGTTAATATCTTATTGTTTAAATGTTTATGCACAAACTTACAGATTTATATATTAAAATAGTTGTGGGAATGTAAATATTAAATTATTTAAATTTAAAGTTGTAAAGGCTCTGATTAAGATAACTAGATATATGAGAATACACTGGAATGCATATAAGAATAAGGGGTACTAAAATAGTGTAGTCTTCCAAGATTTTGGACATGTGCTGGAGCCCATCCTCAGGGAACTTCATTGCAGTCATTGCAGAAACTGTCTTGCATGAACTAGAACACCGTGCATTTCAAAACTACACACCTAAATTTTGGTGCCGTTACATGGATGACACATATGTCATCATCAAAAGAAATGCATTGAAAGACTTTCATACCCTACTGAACTCCATCTTCCAAGACATACAATTCACAATAGAGGAAGAAACAACTAGACAATTACCATTTTTAGATGTGCTTGTTAATAGGCAGGAAGATGGAAGCCTAGAAACCATGGTTTCTCGCAAGGCCACCAACACTCCATGCATTCTTAGTTTCCACAGTAACCATCCACTGTCACACAAAAAGAGCTGCGTCAGAACACTATATGGCAGGGTAAGAACCCACTGTAGTACCCAGCAAGCTAAACAACAGGAGAGCAGGTACATGCGTGAACAATTCAGGCAGAATGGGTACCCACAAGCATTTATTACAAAATGCCTGCACAACACGCAAGGAAGAGAAAGGAAGAAAGAAGGTATAAAACCAACTATATGGAAGACCCTTCCATACATCAAAAAACATTTCAGAAGCAGTAGAATGCAACTTCCGAGATCTGCAAATGGGCATTGCACACTGCCCAGATGCTTACCATACAAGGTCAAATCATGCATTGTAAAGATTGCTTGGAGGTGGGAGATACTTCTAATGTAATCTAGCGGACCCATGCATGGATCGCCCTTGTGACTATGTAGGACAAACGGGGAGGAAGTTAACCACCAGGTTGCAAGAACACAAGTGAGCAGTCAGACGAGGAGATCTGAACTCATTGGTAGCGTCACATTGCAATGAACAAGGACATACAATCAATTTCACAAGCTACTAAGATTGTTGGCTGAGCAGGTACTAAAATAACCAGGGAAATGACTGAAGCCTGAGAAATGGGCCCCTTGTCAGTCAACAGGAGTGCTGATTTACAACGAGCTTATCAGGTACTTAGGAGCTGAGGACTTGGCAGTCCAAGGAAACAACAGCCAACAACTTAATCCAATCCAGTCATCAACACCCCAATAATCCATACCAGGCACCACACAAATACTACACATAGAATAGCCCAAACCACACATTCCAGGACAGAAGTTCCCTGAGGATGGGATGCAGCACAAGTCTGAAAGCTTGGTAAACCAAACCTCTGGTCCCAGTGACTGACCCAGATTGAATCCTACACCATGCATTACAGACTGTTCACTTAATTTCACACAATGTCATGGTGGGGGAGGGCATGGGGGCAATGGTCTTTCATCTACTGTATGACTGAACAGATTTCAGTAGCCCCAGCCAGTCTGGCTAAAGATATAAGATAGTATTAGTTGAAATTCAGCCTCCTGGAGCACAACGTCTTTAGCACCATTGCCATAAAGTGTTACATAGTTTTCCTAATTCTAATTCATGGGCCAGTTGGGAAGAGGAGGATCACTCCTTATCAGTAGCAAGGCAGTAGCATCCTTAAAGGAAAGATGATAATGGTTATTTATCTTGCCAAATCTAATAAATATGATATGTAACAGTGCTTGATTTTAAACAGGGTATTTAAAAGATCCCAGATACCAAGATATAGACAGGTAAGAAATGTTTAAACAATACTGTTTTCTAACCTGATGTATCTAGGTATTTGTGTCTAATTTAATAAAACTTATTCCCAACAGACGATTTTCAGGAGTTCGGAGAGATGTGTTTTTAAATGGGGTAAGTTTATGGTCTTTCATAGGTGGTAATGGTAGATGATTTTAGTATAGCTTGATTTTGACAGTCATGTATATGTCCTTTCTTTTTTGTAGTCTTACAATGATTATGTGAGAGAATTTCATAACATGGGTCCACCACCACCTTGGCAAGGAATGGTTCGTAATTTTGTATTCTTTGATTTTAGCACTACTACAACCATAGTATTATCAGGGAATATTGATATATACAGCTGTCCCTCTCATTTATGTGGAAAATAGCATTTTGCTGTGGCTTTAAGTCTCACTTGAAAATTTTGGGCAGACCTTTATGGTGTAACTTCCTAATTTTAATAAAATGAGAGGTCTAATCAAGAAGTAGTTCCTGTGAAAATGCATTCTTGGCATAGCACATTCCATCAATGAAATCTGTAGACTACAATTTAAAGTAGTAACTCCAAGTTTCACAGAATGTTCTTCGTGCCATAGTCTATTTAAAAATTGTACATGATCTCAGTGGGAAAGAACTAGATCAGGCTTACAGAACATCCGTTGCCTCAAGGACTTTAACTGAGGATTTGATGAGAAACTGGCAAGAAAGTTTGGAAATTGCAGTCACATGACCACGAAAAACCACAATTGGTCATAAAGGTGACCAGCTGCCAAGCACTTGACATGCGGTCATGTGACCAAGTTGTAGCTTGACCATATATGATGGCCAGGGGAGCTTTATGGATATTAAAGCACCTATTCCATCATAAATGCAGAAGGTTTTTTAATGACTGGTCGCAAGTTGAGGACTAGCTGTAATAAAACCCATAGCTGAAAAACAGAACTTAATATTCTCCAAAGAAATGCTGTGCTAGAAATAGTAGCATTTCAGATGAGTATGAGGAGAAAAATAAGTCTCAATTAATCAATAAGAGGCCATAGATGAAATGGTATGTGGAAATGACCTTAGAAGACAATACAATACAATACAATACAATAGTAGAGTTGGAAGGGACCTTGGAGGTCTTCTAGTCCAACCCCCTGCCTAGGCAGGAAACCCTATACCGTTTCAGACAGATGGCTATCCAACATCTTCTTAAAGACTTCCAGTGTTGGGGCATTCACAACTTCTGGAGGCAAGCTGTTCCACTGATTAATTGTTCTAACTGTCAGGAAATTTCTCCTCAGTTCTAAGTTGCTTCTCTCCTTGATTAGTTTCCACCCATTGCTTCTTGTTCTACCCTCAGGTGCCTTGGAGAATAGTTTGACTCCCTCTTCTTTGTGGCAACCCCTGAGATATTGGAACAATGCTATCATGTCTCCCCTAGTCCTTCTTTCTCTTAAGCTAAACATACCCAGTTCCTGCAACCGTTCTTCATATGTTTTAGTCTCCAGTCCCCTAATCATCTTTGTTGCTCTTCTCTGCACTCTTTCTAGAGTCTCCACATCTTTTTTACATCGTGGCGACCAGAACAGGGAAGAGCCCTCAACCATGGGAACAGTTGGATAAGAGGCAGCTTAGCATGTAGCAGTAATGTGGGCATGGCAAACATCTCAGAAGTGACCCTCCCTTGGTTTCTTGGGCTGTAAAAGCACCAGGGGAGAAATGTATTTTCAGAATTGTAAGATTCTGATAATGTAACTTTAGAATAAAGTAGAATTAGTTCAACTGGGTGTACTTCCTTCCTCACAAGGCTGACATAAGCTATGTGATTCCAGAACATTTCTAGAACATTCCATTTCTCCTCCAGGTGTTCTGGGATGATCCAGCTTGGGAAATTAGTTCCCCAAATTGGAAATGATTTGTAGTATTCAAGATAGATTTTGGTTTTCCAGAAGGATTTTTAAGAAAATTACCAAACCATGCCACAAAACTGTTCAATATTGTTTGAAAGAGAAATGGAACATTTCAGGACATTCAGTCCCAACACAACTGCTGTTACAGTTCTAGTATTTTAGTTTTTGTAATGCATTTCTAAAAAGAAAAACCTTATAAAAACTTTTCTTGTTGAGACCAGCTGAGAACTTACCTCGAACCACCTCCATTCTTGTTACTCCAATATGTTTTTCCCTATCTCCCCTTAGATAACACCAACACACTTTTCTCCAGCCCTGCCCCACCCCAATATATTTACTCAAAATGCTTGGTTTATTTGATAATTAGAACACCATTGACCTGAAAGAATAGACTAGAATAGAATAGAATTTACTTTGTATATGGAATATTTTGCAGTAGCTTAATTTTTACTGTTTTAATGAACTTAGCCACAAAAAGTCTACTGTGGGAGTCTACTTTTGCACAGCTTCCCTGAGGAAAATCATATGAAACCTGGCAGGGCCTGTCTCATAATGGTCAACCAGTATTCATTTTTTCTTTAAAGAAATTAAATTACCAGTTTCTGTCCTTTGTAAAAATGAATTTTCACAAACCCATTGATGTACAGTATAATTTGGTACACTGTATTCTTCATAATTCTGCCAACCTAGCAGTTCGAAAGCACGTAAAAATGCAAGTAGAAAAATAGGGACCACTTTGGTGGGAAGGTAACAGTGCGCTTAGTCATGCCAGCCATATGACCACAGAGACATCTTCAGACAGCGCTGGCTCTTCGGCTTTGAAACTGAGATGAGCACCGCCCCCTAGAGTTGGGAACGACTAGCACATATGTTCGAGGGGAACCTTTACCTTTACTTTTTTCTTCATAAGGGATCCTCCAATAGGAGATCATAAATACTATCAAACAAAAGAAAGGTAATCATTGTTTCTCAGTGATAATGAGAGATTGGGGAGTTTGGATTTTCTAATCAAGATCCAGGTGGAGGAAGATGCTTTGAATCCTCCTAATAGAAACTTTGCTTTTGAATGATCAAATAGGGTCCAAAACCAAATTTGTAGTTGATGCATAGTCCTAATGCAGTAATAATGTCAGAGTGAGCACAGTGTGACTATGTGAGACAACCCAAGAGCAAATACAGTAAACAGAGGTTTGTAATTAAATAGTGGTTTTATCTACAAATAATATATACATACATGTACTTTAGTCAGACCTCAAACAAAGAGCAATCAGCAATTACAGCACACACAGAGAGAGAGATACACCCCAACAGGGCCTCTTCTTATTACAGGCTCTTAAAGTGATACAGCCCCAAAACCTTGCTGACTCATTCCTAGCATTACATCATCGTAGCAGCTGGTCAGCTCTTAAATCATTACCCTGACAAATACTGAATAGGGTGATTTCAGTTGAAGGTTTTATTGAACAATTGACCTTCCTTATTGATGGAATGCTATTCTATCTTATTACAAAAAAGATATTTAAGGGAGTCTTTTACTAGCAGTAAAAGGTAAAAGAGTCCCTACTGATGTATTTGAGCACAGTGGCACAGTGGTTAGAGTGCAGTACTGCAGGCTACTTCTGCTAATCACCGGCTGCCAGCAGTTTGGCAGATCGAATCTCACCAGGCTCAAGGTTGACTCAGCCTTCCATCCTTCCAAAGTCAGTAAAATGAGTACCCAGATTGTTGGGTGGCAATATGCTGACTCTGTAAACCACTTAGAGAAGGCTGTAAAGCACTGTGAAGCAGTATATACTGTAAGTCTAAGTGCTATTTCTATTTTACTCCGCTAGTCATTGCTGACTATAGGGGACAGTGCTCATCTCCGTTTCAAGGCCTTTGAGCCAGTGCTGTGCAAAGACATTTCTATGGTCATGTGGCCAGCATGACGTCACGGAGCGCTGTCACCTTTCCACTGAAATGGTACCTATTTATCTACTTGCATTTGCATGCTTTTGAACTGCTAGTTTGGCAGGAGCTTGGGCAAGGACGGGAGCTCACCCTGTCATGTGACGCTCAGGTCTTGAACCTGGGCTTCCAGCCAACAAGCCCAGCATCTTAACTGCTGAGTCACCACACCATTTACTAGAAGTAGGTATGAGGAAATGCTCTAAATAACTTCAGCCTTTTTCTGGGGTCAGTTGTGAAAATGTACTTGTTGCAAAAAGGTTTAATCACATAAGGATCCAAATATCATTTAGATATATCTCCTTTGAAGCATTTTCATGCTTGCAGTATTGCTCAAATGTCGAATTATATTTTCTGGTTGATGCTGCTATGTTCTGGGGTTGCAGATTACTGGAGTAACAGGAAAATGTTTCTTTTTAGCCTCCTTACCCAGGTATAGAACAGTCTCCCCATCACCCATACTACCAGCACCATGCTCCTCTTCCACAGGCTCCTCCTTCTTACTCAGGACACCATCCCATACCACATGATGCACGGTACAGGGATAAGCGAGTGGTAAGTGCAGCCTCAGTCACTGCCAAGTTAGGAAAATGCACACATCAGATTTGGTTGAGAACCATTATGTTCATTATGAAAGATCTACAGCTAAATATCTAGGTCTAGATATTTACATGAGAGCCAATTTGGTGTACTGATTAAGGCATCAGGCTAGAAAGCAGAAGACTGTGAGTTCTAATCTCACCTTAGGCACAACACCAGGTGGATGACCTTGGGTCAGTCACTCTTTCGGTGGGTGACCTTGGGTCAGTCACTCTTTCGGCCCTAGTTACGAGGAAATGTCAAACTACTTCTGAAAAACCTTGCCAAGAAAACTGCAGCGACTTGTCCAGGCAGTCTTCACGAATTGGACACAATTGAATGAAAGGGAAATATATATATTTACGTATTTCTAAACTTCAGTGTGGTAAGGTTTGCAAGCAGCATATTTCAAAAATGTCAATTAAAAAAATAAAGATCAACATGTGAAAACTGTAGAGAGTAAAGAGGACGGTCCTTAGGCAGAAAGGGGAGAGTTATCAAAGATCCAAGGAAAAAGGAACGTTGGTCCTTACCTGAACGTTAGTTTTCTGTGTGGATGTGGGAGGGGCTACGCGTGGGTATCAACACAGCCTGATTGGTGCAGAGACTGAGGGAATTTCTTAGCCACACGTCCTCCTTCCCTTTGGCTCCCAGTTTTCCGTAAGGCCACGGCAAGCAGTCCACCTGAAAGGCATAACAAGACAACCAGGCCACCCCCAGCCCTTCACCTAACCACTACATCTTGCTAGGGAGGAATGTAGCCCGCCCCACATCCACACAGAAAACTAACGTTCAGGTAAGGACCAACGTTCCTTTTTCCTGTGTGGGATGTGGGAGGGGCTACGTGTGGGACATACCCAAGCTATCGTCCCTAGGGAGGGAGTCTAGGACGTAGAAGCTGGGGTGGCTATCACCTGTTGGAGAACCCTGCGACCAAAGGAAGGCACAGCGGATGTGAAGGCATCCAGCCGATAATGGTGAATAAAGGGCGACGGGGTGGACCACGTGGCTGCCCTGCAAATGTCCTCGAACGGAGCCCTGGTCGACCATGCTGGTCGCCGCGCTCCGTGTGGAATGGGCCATAATCCCTGGGGGAGGGGCCTGACTTGAGACCTCGTAGGCCATGACAATGGCCTGCCAAATCCACCTCCCGATGGGGGAAGGTGTAACCCTAGCTCCCATGGTAGCGGGTAGGAATGACACAAACAAAGCCTCAGACCTGTGACTTGAGGCTGTGCGTCGGAGGTATTTCCTAAGGGCCCTTGAAACATCCAACCTGTGCCACAGGCGTTCCCTATCGTGAGAGGGGGCAGGACAGAAATTCGGGAGAACCACCTCCTGTGCCCTATAGAAAGGGGTGTTCACCTTAGGGATGAAGGCCAGGTCCAACCTGAGGACCACCCAGTCCTGATAGAACACACAGAGGTCCCCCCTGGATGACAGTGCCCCCAGCTCCGAAATGCATCTGGCCGATGTTATTACCACCAGGAATGTGACCTTTAGGGTCAGGAGCCGAGGGTGGACCGTCCTCAAGGGCTTGAAGGGTGACCCTGTCAGAGCCCGAAGAACCAAAGGCAGATCCCAGGAGGAGAACCTATGTATCGTGGACGAGCAAATATTCACCACCCCCCAAAGGAACCATTTAACCATCAGGAGTTGAGAAAGAGGGACAAGGCCCTCCACAGCGAGCACTGTAGACAGTGCCGCCACCTGGTGACAGAGGGTGCTATGAGACAATCCCCTGTCCAACCCATCCTGCAGAAATTCCAGGACCTGAGGGAGGGATGCAGAAGCTGCCGGAACGTTCGTGGAGGCACACCACCTCACGACCGCCGCCCACGTAGAATTGTAGATCCTAGTGGTCGACGGATGCTTCGAGGGTTCAATGGTCGCTATGACCCTCGATGAGAGGTTGGTGTTTCTCAAGAGGCTCCGCTCAAGTGTCAGGCGGTTAAGTGGAGCCACTGAGGCTCCGGATGGACCAGGACCCCCTAGCACAAGGAGATTTCCTCCTGAGGAATCCTCCACAGGGGCAAGATTGACATCTGGACCAGGTCCGCAAACCACGGCCGTCTGGGCCGGTGTGGGGCCAGGAGAATGATGACAGCCCTCTCTGCCTCTACCTTCCTCAGGGTCCCCGGAATCAGGGGGAGGGGTAGAAAGGCATAGAGTAGACCGCTTGGCCAGCTGCTCCACAGGGCGTCCGTCCCTTCCGCTCCCCGCGCTGGAAACCATGAAAGGAAGCGCGGGAGTTGTGCGTTCACCGGGGTTGCAAAGAGGTCCACCGGGGGGGTGGGGGTGCTGAATCGCTGGCAAATCCTCCGGAACAGATTGGGGTGGAGCTGGCACTCCCTGTGGTCCATGGTTGTACGGCTGAGCCAGTCAGCCTGGTGGTTGGCTGTCCCTGAGATGTGCTCTGCCACTATCGATGACAAGTGTCTCTCCGCCCATGACCCGAGCTTCAGGACTTCCAGTCATTGGCTCCTCGAGTGCATGCCCCCCTGGCGATTCACGTGCGCTTTTGCAGCGACGTTGTCCGTCAGAAGAACATGCCGGCCGGCCAAGAGGTCGTGAAAGTGGCAAAGCTCCAGACAAACCGCCTTCAATTCCATCAGTGCCCCCCAGCCGAAAAGGCTGGCATCTGTCGTAACCATGATGCGGTCTGGTTCCCTGAATTCGACTCCCCGATCCAGCGCTGGGGAAAGCCACCACCGGAGGGAAAGCCTCACGTCCACCGGCAAGGTGATGAGAACTGCAGAATTGCTGAGCAGTCGCTGTTGGTACGGAATGAGCGCCCATTGAAGAGGCCTGGCATGCAGACACACCCACGGTACGATGCCGATGCAAGAGACCATCTTGCCCAGGAGTCAGGACAGGTTCAAGATGGAAATGGACCTTTTCGCGCACACCTGCTGAACCAAGGTCCGGAGGCTCAACCGACATTCTGAAGAAAGCAGCACCCGGGATCAGGAGGAAGAGCTTCCTCATCCTCAGAAACTTCTGCCTCACGCTGGGTCTCCTGCCTCATGACTGACCCCGCACTGACCACGGAAGGAGAGCGTGGCCTGGAAGCCTCCCGGGAAAAAGCCCTATCGCTAGACCTCCTGACCTGAGATCTCTCACGAGGCAGCCTGTGGCCCTGAGAACGGGCCTCTTGCTGGCTCAGGCCTGTGGCGATGCCCTGAGAGATGGCAGAATCAATAAGTCTCCTGATACTCTGGGAGAAGATCCAGATCCTCCAGGTCTTCAACCGTGGGCCTCAGCCCGAAGGGGGGCCAAAACAGGGGGGGTAGTCTCTAGAGGTGCCCTCCAATGGATCCCCCATAACATCCCTGACTGACCCGGGAGAGTGGGGAGGGGATGGAGAAATCTCGTGGCTATTGTGCCTGGAAGGCCTGGCAGGTGACCCTGGAGAAGAAATGGAAGGGCTAAAACCTCTGGCCAGTGACCTGGACCTGTGTAATGGACTAGGTCTGCTGGCACAAGCCTCCTGCTGCCTGCCTGTGGAGTCCTGAACAGTAGCCCTGGAAGAGCGCTGGGAGGCCAGGAGCTTGGAAGTAGCCGCTCTGGTGCGGGGCCTGGGGCCACTCTCCTCCGCCCCCATGTCCTGAAGCTCCCCTGGTGAAACCGGCCCAGCTGCAGCCCTGGCAGCCGCCATCGTACTCACAGTCAGGTGCCAAGTGGTAAAGCCGCTAAAAGCCTTCAGGCGCTACAGCTGTGGGAGATCCTAGGCTGCTCCCTGCTCCAAAAGGCTTACCCCAGCCTCGATTAGTGGCCGCGATGCTGGGGAGCTGTTCCGGCAATCCACGTCACTCCCAAGATGGCCACTGCCTTGTGGCATGCCTTGTGGCATGCCTTGTGGCCACCCAAGATGGCTGCTGCCATCCGAAACTTTGTCACGAGATTGCCACGCGCGCCTCCTCGTCACGCGATTGCCGCGTGCCTCCTCTTCACGTGATTGTTGCTCGCCTCATCGTTGCATTGGGCTCTCCAAGCCCATTCTTGCCGGTGCAGCCTCTCCCGACGAGCTGCGAAATGGAGCCTGCCACCCCCACATTCCCAGGGAGCCGGCATTGCTCCGCGTGGCAATTGGGGGGTGGGGGAGAAAAACGCCGACCCCTGTTAGGGTGTAACCAACAAGTTGGGTAGACAATATATTGCACAAGGCATGTTATGTATCTTTAAGAGAGGAGCTCTGCTAATTAGTAGATTACAGCATTTAAATTGCAGCTGATGTTGTTGCTCTCTCTCTCTCTCTCTCTTGATTGATGTATGATAACTGCTGTCTAACTGTTACTACTGTTGCTACTACTTACTGTGTGTAAGTTATTTGCTACTTGTATCCAAGTTATCTTGGTAGTATTGGACTGTTTTTTTCTGTGTATGACTTTTTGGCTGTGTTTATGGATTTTGCTATATTCTTCAAAAAGTAAAGTTTATTTTGTTACTTTACTATCCATTATTCAGTGTGGTTGCTTTATCTATCGCACGCTGCGTATACTTTACAGGGTTGCTCTGTTATAACCTCGACCTGGGGTTCATTGCTAGTGCTTAATCGCACCAGTACCTAACATTCCCCCCCTCCAGGTGGCAATGGAAAAGCGGCCCCTTTAACAGCCAGCAGCCCAAGTAATTTGGAATTTAAAATGCCCAATTCAGCCAAATCCAACAAGTTCTTAGTTTTCCCAAGCAGGAGCCAACAAAAACAGTCTGCTTGACCAAAGACTGAAGGAAAACTGGGAGCCAAAGGGAAGGATGAGGTTTGGCTAAGAAATTCCCTCAGTCTCTGGACCAATCAGGCTGGGTTGATACCCACGCATAGCCCCTCCCATATTCCACAAAGGAAAAACATAGATTAAGTCGAGGTCGTGTAGAAAGTGTGCACAAACACCTTCCTAAATCACATGGTTATAAGAGAGGAGGAGCACAATCAGACTTGCAATATTGTTACTATCTAAATAAAAGTAGTCTTTAGTATATACTAACAATCTTAAGATTAGAACAGTGAACTATCTTTCTCTGGATAATTGGTAGCCTGCGGGATCGTATTCTGCCCCATACATCCCTACGACCCATCCGCTCGCACAGAGAGGGACTTCTCCAGGTGCCGTCCACCAGACAGTGCCATGGGGCGGCGCCTAGGAGCAGAGCCTTCTCTGTGGCGGGCCCAGCCCTGTGGAATGACCTCCCCCCGGATATTAGGACCACTACTGACCTCCGCTCCTTCCGTGTCAAGCTCAAGACCCACCTTTTCCAAATAGCTGGCCTGGCTCAACCATAACTTCGTAACGCTCCTGATGGGTTTTTTAATTTAGTAATTTTATTTAAGGGGATTTTAAATTGTGTTTTTAATTGTCTTTCACTTATAAGTCAACTCTCCTCCATGCACATATGTATATGTCTCTGTTCTTTTTGTATATATGTTTGTCTTATGTGTATTTTTATTTGTTTTGATTGTACGCCGCCCCGAGTCCTTCGGGAGAGGGTTGCGGCTAATCAAATAAAAAATATTATTATTATTATTATTTAGATCAAGTATTTCTAGGAACTCCCAAGTTGGTAGAAGGAATTCTGATTTTAAACTCAGTGATATTTGAAGTTATTCTGTCTTCCATAGCATGACTATGACATGAGGGTAGATGACTTTCTACGACGGACACAAGCAGTTGTCAGCGGCCGGAGAAGCAGGCCTCGAGAGAGAGTGCGGGATCGTGAACGAGATCGGCCACGAGATGCCCGAAGAGACAGAGATCGAGAACGGGGCAGGGAAAGGGAAAAGATATGTGATAGGGGCAGAGACAGAGGAGAAAGAGGAAGGTACAGAAGATAAATGTATTGTGAAACTACAGTTACTTAAGAAAGGAAAGGCTTGTATATTTGTGTGTTTACAGGTAATAAACTTCTATTTTCATAGGTCATCATACTTGATTGTGTAGAAGGATTTATAATTGACCCTGTTTGTTCCAAGCATGCCATAAGCTGTGAACTGGGAAAACTTCTATCTGCCAAAAATATGTGCAAATCTTGACCCTTCACTTAATAATTTCATTTGAGCAGTTCAGAAGACAAACATTTAAAGAATGTAGATGCATTTTTCCAGTATGTTTATCTTAACAGTAATTTAATTATACGTTCCTTTGAATGCAAGTTAATAGCTGCCATAATTTTTGCTCTGGTTTTTTGACATGTAGTTTTTACTATTTCGCGCTACTATCAAGTATGCAAAAACTGGGTG
Organism: Natrix helvetica; assembly: GCF_964273705.1. NCBI lineage: Eukaryota > Metazoa > Chordata > Lepidosauria > Squamata > Natricidae > Natrix > Natrix helvetica. Next base: position 56,174,233 of record NC_138555.1, on the reverse strand, counting down.
TGTAATAGTTGGCTGTATGGCAGTGTTGCAGTTGCCTTTTGTTTTTCTGATTATTTAATTCCTGTAAAGTCAATAATAAAAGCAATAGTAGTATAGTATTGAACCTGTGCTCTGATGGTATTTTGTTTAATGAACTTATCTAATCACCTCATTTGTACCCTTTTTTCTCCAGATTGACCATACTGTTTAAAACACCCACATGTGTGTGTGAGCACAAATACTGATGTATTCTATATTGCTACCATTCCTTTTTTTATAATAAATTGCTAACAGTCAACTTCCATGCTTTCTGGCTTCTAAAAAGACAGATTGATTTGTCAATGTCATTGCAGGCATTCAGGCCTCACCATACTGTATTGTTGGAGAAAAAAGGAGGCGCCACCAGGGTTGTTTTAGGTAGTGGTGATTACCCAAATAATTTCCATTCCTATCCAATATGCTTAACCATTTATATTAACAAAATTCTCTGCATTCTTTCAGATTCTTTAACCTTAAAGGGAAAATATTGTTTCATCCATTTTAAAAACATTTCTAAAATGAAAACATTCTAATACATCTTTTTTTAACTTTTTCTTAGCATATATACTTTAAAGTTCACTTTCAGACCAATAAAATTCCAACTAACTCCAGTTAACTCATTAAATGTAGATTACTCTCTCCAAGTTACCCTCATAGAATATCTCCAAGTTACCCTCATAGAATAAAGCTCTAATTTTTCTTTAGACTAATACATCTTTCTCTTTAACTTTCTCTTTAACTTTCTCTTAACATAGATATTTTCCAATACACTTTCAATGATATTTTGCAAACTTTAGGAATTATTTAAGTATTAAATATATAAAGGGAAAAATACATTTTCACACTTTAGATTAAAGACTCTTTCAATTACAAATATCAAACTGATGAAAATCCTTCCTAATTCCAATTGACTCATTAAGTTTAAGTCACTCATTCCAGTTTGCCTTCATGGAATAAAATCTTTTTTTTCTCTGGAATGTTTGTCAAGTAGTTTATAAGGTTCTCTTTTTCTCAAGGATTTTGCAACCTTGTTAATATCCATGAGGAAACTGTCCTAAACTTGTCCTCTTAGAAGTTGCAAATTTTCTTGAAGCTCTTCTTTCAATTGTGTTGAGCCATCATAATAAAAATTGGTGTCAGGTTTATTTTCCAAAATTACAATTGACTCCTCTGCATTGTCAACTACTTGTGAAGTTGCCTCAGTGGTTTGGTAACTTTCTACACATGGAACACTTTCTCCCTCCCTCTCTCTTGCTTTCTCCCTTCCCTTCCTCTGATTGGCTGGTGGTGACCTGTCTTGTGTGCCAAAAAGCCTTGGGTGAACAGTATTTTGGCAAATGGGCCATGACAAAGGGCCTGGGATGGAAGAGGCTGGAGCCCATTGGCCTGGGTGAACAGCTAGGGTCATATCAGTGGAGGTGAAACAGTAGGAGTTAATGGCTGGGGGTGGAACCCTGGTGGCAAACCAGGGATGGCCAAGGGTACGAGGCGAACAGTCCCATTCCATTCCCTTTGTACTGCCAAACAACCTAGGATAGAAATAATTGGAATATTATTCTATGTGGCCCAAATTGCAAACAATGTGAGATTTTTTTTCCTGGCCCATGTATTTCATATTTTCTAGCTTGTGTGAGTTTGGGAGATTTTATTGGGTCATGGATCTTTTAATGTTTGCTCCTTGTGAAACTGCTGAAATTCCTATGGAATTGCAAGATAATATAAATGCAATAAATACAATTAAATGTCATTCTTTTTCATGACCACAAAATAGTGAACTCATTTTGTTTTAAATTCTACTTGCCATTTAAAACCTGTTGCATACCAGATGCTTACAGAACCACTGAACTATATCTTTCAAAGATCCTGGAGCACCAGGGAACTGCCAGAGGACTGGAAAAGAGCTGATGTAGTTCCCATCTTCAAAAAAGAAAAAAAATAGATCCAGGGAACTACAAACCTATCATCCTGACCTCAATACCAGGGAAGATTCTGGAAAAGATAATCAAGCAACGAATCAGCTAATACCTAGAAGCCAACAAAGTAATAACCAAAAGTCAACATGGGTTTGTCAAAAACAGATCATGCCAGACTAATCTTATTGCATTCTTTGACAAAGTGACAAAATTAGTGGACCAGAGGAATGCCGTCGATATAATTTACTTGGACTTCAGTAAGGCATTTGATAAGGTAGACCATAACCTACTACTAGATAATGTAGAAAAATGTGGGTTAGACAGCATCACCACCAGATGGATTCATAACTGGCTGACCAACCACACTCAACGTGTAGTCCTCAATGGAACTGCATTTACATGGAGGGAAGTATGCAGTGGAGTACCCCGAGGCTCTGTTTTAGGCCCAGTACTCTTCAACATCTTCATCAATGATTTGGACGAGGGGATAAATGGGGAACTCCTCAAATTTGCAGATTGACACCAAGCTGGCAGGAATAGCCAACACTCCCGAAGATAGGCTTAAGATACATAAGGATCTTGACAAACTTGAACATTGAGCACTGTCTAACAAAATGAAATTCAATGGTGAAAAAAGTAAGGTTCTACATTTAGGCAAGAAAAACAAAATGCACAGGTACAGTATATGTGGGACCTTGCTCAATAGTAGTAACTGAGAGGGATCTTGGAGTCCTAGTGGACAACCATTTAAATATGAGCCAGCAGTGTGCAGCAGCTGCCAAAAAAGTCAACACAGTTCTAGGCTGCATAAACAGAGGGATAGAATCAAGATCACGTGAAGTGTTAATACCACTTTATAATGCCTCGGTAAGGCCACACTTGGAATACTGCATTCAGTTTTGTTCGCCACGATGTAAAAAAAGATGTTGAGACTCTAGAAAGAGTGCAGAGAAGAGCAACAAAGATGGTTAGGGGACTGGAGACTAAAACATATGAAGAACGGTTGCAGGAACTGGATATGTCTAGTTTAATGAAAAGAAGGACTAGGGGTGACATGATAGCAGTGTTCCAATATCTCAGGGGCTGCCACAAAAAAGAGGGAGTCAAACTATTCTCCAAGGATTTGAGTGTAGGACAAGAAGCAATGGGTGGAAACTAATCAAGGAGAGAAGCAACTTAGAACTAAGGAGACATTTCCTGACAGAACAATTAATCAGTGAAACAACTTGCCTCCAGAAGTTTTGAATGCTCCAACACTGGAAGTTTTTAAGATGTTGGATAGCCATCTGTCTGAAACGGTATAGGGTTTCCTGCCTAGGCAGGGGGTTGGACTAGAAGACCCTCAAGGTCCGTTCCAACTCTGTTATTGTCAGGCGTGCCTCCTTCAAAATCCAAGAAAGGGACTTCCGGTTCCGGCTGCGGTTCGCGACGGGCATGTTCTGCTCACCCCGCGCACTCCTGGTGGGCTCCCCACTGATCCGGGGGGCACAGGACGCCCTGGAGGGGCTCCTGCCGAGGGGGCGGCATAGCGGGGGACCCCCTGAGTCGGCGGCGGCCGGGGGGGGCTCCCCGCATCGCCCTAGGCACCGGGAGGCAAGAGGGGAGGCGCCGTGGCGTCTTCGCGATGAGGCAGCTGGAAGAAAGCAAGATTTGAAGGACGCAGCTGCTGTGTGGTGAGGTGGAAACTTTCCCCCGTTCCCTTACTTGGCTAAAAGGGAAAAAAAACTGCCAGCTTTTTAAAACTGACTTTCAACTTGTTTTGGAGAAGCGTGACTGGAGGGAGGGGGATTTTCCCCCCCCTTGGACAAGCGGCTTTAAATGGTTTTGCTCTCTGCCCCCAAAGGAGGAGGGGGGGGAGCCATGCAACGAAATCACACTCATAGCAAAGGCAGATTTTGGACTGCAATTGTGTAAATGAGGTGATGATCTGAAAACTTTGAAAACTTTTGGTTTTTGCCTTCTGATCCCGGAGCTGGCAGGGCAAGATGGCACACTTCCGTCGTCTTCATAGACACTGAAACGTGACTCCACCCATAGAAGCTTCAGGCATCTTGTCTTTGTCTCCGTGGCACTCAGATAAATCTCTTGTTACATTGGACTCTGGGCTTGGAACAAAGGACTTTATTACTTTATCGCCAGGAGCTGAATATAGAAAAGGTTCCTATCTGCTTGGACTCTCTGCCTCGTAACCTCCTCGGCGGTTTTCCTCCCTAATTGTTTCCTCTCTGTATTGACATTGTTATCTCTTTGCTCACTATAATGCCACCCAAAAGACCACCCCCGGGGAAGCCGGGCTTTGCAGTCTCCGCCCCGACATCCTCAGCGTCCAGCCCCAGCGGACAACAGACTTTAACCTCCCTGCTTCAACCCAAGCCTTCTGAGGTGGACTTTCAGCAGATGTTTCAACAGATTTTAAAGGGACAGGAGGATTTAAAAAATCAATTCAAGGAGATGAATGAGCAGCTTAGAGAGAACCGGGCGATTAATAATTCACAGAGACTGGATCTTTTGGAGGAGGAGACGGCTGAGATGAGGGGGGAGGTGGGGGGGTGCAGAAAGGGAACCAAGAGCTAGAGAACCACCAGATAAAAATGGAATTTGAAAGAATGTCCTTTTTCCTTAGGTTTCAAAATGTGATTGAGGCAGATGATGAAGATTTAAGGGACATTATGACAAACCTTTTGGCTGAATACATTAAAAAAGACAAACAACAGATGGGGTGGGACATGGACCTGGTTTATAGAGTAAACTCAGCATACGCTAGAACACATAATGTTCCAAGGGAGGTACACATTAAATTCCTTAGAAAGACTACAAGGGATGAGATTCTGAGTGCACAAAGGGGGCAAGCACTAAAATACCAGGATAGAGAAATAGCCATTCTGAAACAGATCCCTAAGAAAGTGAGAGAGAGAAGAAAAAACTATTCGCTACTAGCGAAGAAATTATACCAGAAAGGGGTGTGGTTCAGATGGCTGATGCCTGAAGGTATGCTAATTTTCTGGGAGGACACAAGAGTCAGAATTAATACAACCATAGAGGCTCAGGCCTTTATGGAAAAAATAGAGCCCTCCTAGATAAGCCTGATGATATTACACCAGATACACAAGACACGGGAGCGGCCGGAGCTCTGCTGGCGGGGGGAGAAGGGGCAACATCGAGAAAACTCAGATCACAAAAATGAACAAGAAAATCTGATGTAAAGTGATTGAAATTATTTGAAGATAAAAGTTTATATGCTGACAAAATACCATCGATTTGTAATAATCTAATGTATTAATAAATGAAATGTATGAGTACGGGGGGAGGGACCACCTCCTGCATATTGTAACTGCCAAAATTTGTAACTTATTCCACTACCCCTTTCCTTGTTTATTTTTTTAAAAAAACAATAAAATTTTGTTTAAAAAAAAAAAATCCAAGAAAGGAAATCCCAAACTCCATTGTTTTAGAGAAAAGGTACTTTTACTGGATATGAAATAAAAACAGCGAAAGTTGAAGCAAGATCTGAGGCAAAAAGGCACGAACTTGTACATATCAAACATTTACCCAAATTCCTCCCCCCAGTTACCCGGGCCCAAATGTCCAACCCCCAAGGGTGTCATGTGGGGTGCATCTTCAGGTGGCCTCATCCAGCTGGAATGCAGAGACAGTTGACCTTGACCAAACCCAAACACGGGCCTTCAGCATGCACAGAAGATGGTGAGAACAAAACTCTCTCTTTCGAGATGTCTCCACCAGCACGATTCCCCTCCCAAATACCATGAACCCCCTCCCTCCCCGTTACTATGGCAGCCGATAGCAAGCAAGAGATATAGAGGCTGACATTCAGCCCTCCTGCAGAAAAGATGTTGTCCCTGGAAGAAAAGAAAAAAGTATAAAAACAGTAATAACAAGAACATTTATATGACACATTTAGGGTTTATCAGGGTATTTTGAGTGAAACTTCTACAAGAGTTTAGGGGCCCTGATATCAGACTTATTCACTCACTCAGAGTGGGAAGGAGGGAAATGTTTCCAAGCCACTAAATACTGTATTTTCCCTCTATGTTTCCTGGAATCAAGGATCTCCTTGACTTCAAAATGCTGTTCTTCCTCAATGAGGAGAGGAACAGGAGGAGGGGTGTGGGCTGGACGAATTAAGGAGGCATGTGTCAGGCATGCCTCCTTCAATATCCAAGAAAGGAAAACCTCAACTCCATTTTAATAGAGATAAAGTACTTTTACTGGATATGAAGTGAAAGCAGCAAAAAGGATAGCAAGATCTGAGCCAGAAAGGCGGGAACATATACATATCAAACGTTTACCCAGCACCCCCCCCCCAATTCCCCAACCCATTGTCCAATCTGCAACTCCCTAAGGTGTCATGTGGGGTGCATCTTCAAACAGCCTCAAGTTGGTATGCAAAACGGTTGGCCTTGACCAAGTCCAAACATCAGCCACCAGCATGCACAGAAGATAGTGAGAACAAGACTCCTCCAGTACAATATAATTTCCTTCCCCAATACTATGAACCCCCCCCCCCCGTTCCTATGGCAGCCAATAGCAAGCAAGCATAGCAAGCAAAACAGAGGCTGACATCCGGCCCTCCTTCAGAAAGAGATATCACCCCTGCAGGAAAAGAGAGAGGGAAAACAATACAAAATAACAACATAGTATATACATCTATCATAAAATCAAGGCTTATCAGGACAGCTGGTGTAGAACTTCCGCAAAAGTCTGGGAACCCTAACATGAGATTTGTCAACCCATTCAGCCTGGGAGGGGGGGAATGTTTCCAGGAGACCAAATACTGAATGCAACCCCTATGTTTTCTGGAGTCCAAGATTTCTTTAACTTCAAAATGTTGCTCTCCCTCAATAAGAAGAGGGAGGGTGAAGGTTGAGGCCGACGAAACGAAGAGGTATGCTCCGGTTTTAACAGGTTCACATGAAATACAGGATAAATTCTGCTAAGGTTCTTCGGCAACTCCAATTTCACCGATACAGGATTTATGATTTTCACAATGGGGAACAGACCTACATACTTTGGGCCCAGCTTTTTCGATTTTTGGGTGGTTTGCAGGAACTTGGTGCACAAAAACACCCTATCCCCAACTCTGTACTCTTTTGGCTTTGTCCTTTTCTTATCCACTTGTTTTTTGTGAGCTTCGTGAGCCGCATCTAGTGCTTTGCGGGTCATGGGCCAAAACTGCCAAAGTTGATCACTCCACTCAGATAAGGATAAAATTTGCGGCTTCTCTTGGGGCAATTCAGGAATCGGTACAAAGTCCTGACCAAACTCTACTTTAAAAGGGGTCATGCTGGTACTGCTGTGAACAGAATTATTGTACGCCACCTCTGCATGTGGTAACAGTTCTGCCCAATTATCCTGTTGATAATTGATGAAACATCGGAGGTACTGCTCCAAAACCGAGTTAGTCCGTTCATAAGCTCCATTAGTCTGAGGATGGTGGGCAGAGCTTAGCCCCTGGGCGGAGCCAATCAATTTCAGGAACTCTTTCCAAAAGAGGGAGGTGAATTGAACCCCCCCCCCCATCTGAAATTATGCGTTCAGGCACACCATGTAACCTATATACATGTGAAATAAACAATTTAGCCAAAGACTTTGCTGATGGGATCTTGGAACAAGGCACAAAATGAACCTGTTTGGAAAACAAATCGGTGATAACGCAAATAACGGTATATCCCAGACTTTCCGGTAGTTCAACAATAAAGACCATTGATATCTCCTTCCATGGGGCTCCAGGATAGGCGACACTTTGGAGGAGACCCTGGGGCTTTCCTGGTGGTCTTTTCGCGGGCGCACAGATGGGACAACTGGCTATGTAGGACTCAATGTCTTTTTTCAATGAAGGCCACCAAAACTGACTTAATCAAATGCAAAGCCCTTTATAACTTGGTTGTCATCGAGGATTTGGACAGATTGCGTGGACGACTGCGACCTACCACATGTTTGCTGGACCCGTGTCCCTCCTGGCTTGTACTGGCATCCTGGGAGGTTACACGCGACTGGCTCCTGGGCCTAGTGAACTCTTCGTTGGGTGAGGGGTCTCTCCCGGCCGCCTTGAAAGAGGCGGTGGTGAGACCCTTGCTCAAGAAGCCTTCCCTGGACCCTACGGAGCTGGCCAATTATCGTCCTCTCTCCAACCTTCCCTTTTTGGCGAAGGTTGTAGAGAGTGTGGTGGCTTCTCAGTTTCCACGACATCTGGAGGAGAATGATTATCTAGACCCGCGCCAGTTCGGCTTTCGCCCTGGGCACAGCACAGAGACGGCCTTGGTCGCGTTGGTAGATGATCTCTGGAGGGCCAGAGATAGGGGCTGTTCCTCTATCCTGGTCCTATTAGACCTCTCGGCGGCTTTTGATACCATCGACCATGGTATCCTGTTGCACCGACTGGAGGGGTTGGTGGTCCGGGGCACCGTTTTGCAGTGGTTCGGCTCCTACCTCTCCGGCCGGACGCAACGTGTGTTGGCAGGGGAGCAGAGGTCGACCCTAAGCCCCCTTACTTGTGGGGTGCCACAGGGGTCGGTCCTCTCGCCACTCCTGTTCAACACATACATGAAGCCGCTGGGTGAGATCATCCGTGGTTTCGGGGTGGGATATCATCTGTACGCTGATGATACTCAGCTGTACATTTCCACCCCGAACCACCCCAACGAGGCCATCGAAGTGATGTCCCGGTGTGTGGAAGCCGTACGGGTCTGGATGGATGACAACCGACTCAGGCTCAACCCTTCCAAGACGGAGTGGCTGTGGGTTCCGGCTCCCCGGTTCAACCAGATAATTCCATCTCTGGCCATTGGGGGCATTCAACTCGCCCCCGTGGAGCGGGAGCGCAATTTGGGCGTCCTCCTGGATGCCAGGCTGTCCATGGATGAACATGTGACAGCCGTGGCCAGGGGGGCGTTCCACCAGGTTCGCCTGGTGCGCCAATTGCGCCCCCTATTGGACCGGGACGCCCTACGCACAGTCACCCATGCGCTGGTGACGTCTCGCCTGGACTACTGTAACGCTCTCTACGTGGGGCTTCCCTTGAAATGCACTCGGAGACTGCAGTTGGTCCAGAATGTGGCCGCGCGGGTGATTATGGGGAGTACTAAGTACTCCCATGTGACACCTCTCCTGCGCGAGCTGCACTGGCTTCCTGTGGTCTATCGAGTGCGTTTCAAGGTCTTGATTACAATCTTTAAAGCGCTCCATGGCTCAGGACCTAGTTACCTGCGGGATCGTATTCTGCCCCATACATCCCTACGACCCATCCGCTCGCACAGAGAGGGACTTCTCCAGGTGCCGTCCACCAGACAGTGCCATGGGGCGGCGCCTAGGAGCAGAGCCTTCTCTGTGGCGGGCCCAGCCCTGTGGAATGACCTTCCCCCGGATATTAGGACCACTACTGACCTCCGCTCCTTCCTTGTTAAGCTCAAGACCCACCTTTTCCAAATAGCTGGCCTGGCTCAACCATAACTTCGTAACGCTCCTGATGGGTTTTTTAATTTAGTAATTTTATTTAAGGGGATTTTAAATTGTGTTTTTAATTGTCTTTCACTTATAAGTCAACTCTCCTCCATGCACATATGTATATGTCTCTGTTCTTTTTGTATATATGTTTGTCTTATGTGTATTTTTATCCGTTTTGATTGTACGCCGCCCCGAGTCCTTCGGGAGAGGGTTGCGGCTAATCAAATAAAATTATTATTATTATTATTATTATTATTATTATTATTATTATTATTATTATTATTATTATTATTATTATTATTATTATTATTATAAATCCAAAATGGCCCACCATTCTCGAATTGTGCGCGCATTGAAGAACAACAGGTTTCAGGTTAGCAGGAACATATAGTTTAGCCCCCACCCAAGCCAGACCCTCCTTGAGTTTGTTCATTAGGTCCGTATTCACATCCAAGTCAGCTGGGTTCTGGCTTCTAGTAACCATTGGGGCAGCCAGATTCTTAGCTGGGATGACTGGATGAACCACGCTCAGTTTGGAGCTGTTGTACTGGGGAAGCCTGGACAAGGCATCAGCCATAAAGTTCTTCCCCCCTGGGATGTATTTCAGGGTAAAGTTAAAGTTGTGCCCAATACACTTGTTTAGGTGACAGTTTACGCTGGGTTTTCAACGCTTCTAAATTTTTATGATCAGTCCATACTTCAAAAGGATGTTTCGCCCCCTCCAGGAAGTGTCGCCAGGTCATCAAAGCCCATCTCACAGCAAAAGCTTCCTTTTCCCATATGGCCCATCTCATCTCTGTCTCTGTAAGCTTACGTGAGGTGTAAGCGCACAGTTGCAATTTACCCTCAGTGTTTGTTTGAAGTAATACTGCTCCTACCGCCACATCACTGGCATCAGCCTATACCACGAATGGTGCATCCATATCAGGGTGTTTCAAAACCGGTTCTGCTGCAAAGAGTCGCTTTAATTTCTTGAAAGCGGCTTGACACTCCATAGTCCAATTCAGAGGCTTCCCCAGCTTCGGTTTGGTTTCTCCTTTAGATTTTAGAAGATTTGTAATGGGCAGAGCGATGCTAGCGAAGGAGGGAATAAATTGACGATAAAAAATTGCAAATCCCAGAAAACTTTGCAATTGCTTGCGGGTGCGAGGAGGTGCCCAATCAGTAACTGCCTGGACTTTTGCCGGGTCCATCTCGATGCCTTTGTGGGAGATACGGTATCCTAGGTAATCGATCGTCTCCTGATGAAATTCACATTTAGATAATTTGGCATAAAGTTCAGTGGCCCGGAGTTTCTTGAGGACTGAGTGCACCAACGTCAAGTGTTCCTCACGTGTTTCCGTGTAGATAAGGATGCCATCGAGGTAGACTAACACGCCTTTGTACAGGTGCTCATGCAAAACTTGATTCATTAATTGCATGAAAACTGCTCGCGCCCCCTGCAGTCCAAATGGGAGTACTCTGAACTGGAAGCATCCCAAAGGGCAGTTGAAAGCAGTTTTCCACTCATCTCCCTCCTTGATTCTGACCCTGTAGTAGGCTTCTCTTAGGTCCAACTTCGTGAAAATCTTCCCCTTCCCCAAGTGGGCCAACATATGCTTCATGAGTGGCAGGGGGTATACATTTTCCACTCAAATTCCATTAAGGTTCCATTAATATTCTTTGGGGATTTTTTCTTCTCCTTTAATCTTTTCCTGCACTGCGGCAGCTAGGTTCATTTCGGCATTGGCTATGTGGGACGTCCTCCCCTTCCCCTCAGGGGTTTAGCGGAACGAATGCGCAACCACCCTTTCCTCCAGTTCACGTAAGGGTTCCATTTCCGTAGCCACGGTAATCCCAGTATGAGGGGCCGATCCATCCCAGGTGCCACGATGAAACTCAAGGTTTCTTGGTGATCCCCCATCCACATTTCTATTGGTTCGGTTACAAAATGGGCAGGAGCACCCCCAGCAATTGACCCATCCAACTGGCAAAAAGCAATGGGTACTTTCAAAGTTTTCAGTCTTAAACCCATTTTCTCCACCACGTCTGGGCTGATTACACATCGGGTGCATCCAGAGTCTAAAAGGGCCAGCATCTTCCCCTGGGCTCCAGTTGATGGCACTTTTAATTCTACTGGGATGGTCATGGGGCCCGATCAGGGACTCACCGAGTGGTTGTCATCTGAATCATGTTCACTTTCTCACATGGAAGAGGAGGGTTCCTTCTTCTGGCCTGGAGGAAGGACATCAGCACCTCCCACGCCTTCCAAGGCAGTTTCACAGCATCTCCCTAGCTGCCAGCTAGGTTCCTCCCCACCAGCCGGGGTCAGTTGTGGGCCATGCCTAGCGTAGCAGCTGGGCTCCCAATGCCCCTCCTTTTCTGCTTTTGGTGCCTTCTCGGACCTCCCCCTCATATGCACAAACAGCTCATGGAACTCCTGTGTGTACCCAACCTTGGGTTAAAGGTATCCTGCTTTTCGCCTTTTGATTTAGGAGGGGGTCATCAAAACGTTTCCTCAGGGCAGTCATAAACCCCTTGTAGTCCCTCAGCAGGGGGGAATCATCTTTACACAAGGCTATTATCCAGGCAGCCACTTTGCCTCCCAAAGCCATAGTATCACTTCTCATTTTGGCAACTTCCGATGAGAAAACTTCCCCATACTCTTGCATGTAATCCCAAACTTGCAGTACCCCCCCCCCCCGTTCTTTGGGATCTCCTCCGTAGTTAACTCCAAGTGGAGGAATCTGAGGCATTTTTTCTCTAAGTCAATCCCATTTCCAAAATTTTTCCCCCAAGCAATCATAGATTCTTTAACTTCTTGTTCTAGCTCAGCGGTTCTCAAATAGTGGGGCGCGCCCCCCCTGGGGGGCGTGAGGCTCCGTAAAGGGGGGCGCGAAGGCGGCAGCGGCAACGGCAGCGGCGAAGGCGGCGGACTGGAGTTTCCCGCCAAGATTGCCTGTCCGACCAGCCCCCGCTGGCTCCTGGCTGAGGGAGGAGCTGCCGCTCCGCCTTCTCCGAGCAGGAGCAATTCTCAGCTGTCATTTAGCAAAGCCCGGCTGCTTTCAGGAAATGTCCCAGGAGCAACAGAATTCACAGGCAAAAGCAAAACACAGGGCACTACAGTTCAGAAAACACAACGAGAGCATCGACCAGGTTAATTTAAAAAAAAAGAGCGCATGTTTCCACAATGGCAAAAGTAAACAGACAGCTTGGATTATTATTAAAGTTCATAACACTTTCTGAAAGCCATGATAATCCTTGCTAAGTTTATTTATTGAAGCCTTCTAGTGGGATACCGTGTCTGTGAGAATGTCTCCCTGTTGAGTTTCCTTTCAAATTTAAGTGCAATATTTTTATTACCCTATTGCTATTATTTGTCTCCTGACTCTTGGAGTGTGTGGCAGAATGAATGTAAGTCAGTCACTCTTGTTCCTTATTCTTTGGCCACAGTGGTGTGTACCTTATAGAGACTGAAAAACATCTGTATGTTTCTGTGCTGTGTCATAAAAGGAGGTGTGGAGACACAGCAGCATGTCTGGATTTGCATTCATATTCATTGTAGCCATTAATCCAGACATCACCTCTGATTAAAAAATCAGCTCAAATTATTTTATATATTTTTGTTTTGCAGTTTAAAGTTTTTTTTAATATTGTGTTAAAGTTTAAATCCTGTGCTCCTTTAAATCTTTTCTGCTACAGTTAATAAAGCTATTCTTTGTTGTAAATTGATCCACATTTCTTTCTTTTTTTATTCTCTTATACGTTAATAAGGATACAGTGTTATGCAGAGGTGTACTTATAACAATTTTATAGACAAATGATACTATTTACAGTCACGCGGGGGGCGCGAAATGTTTTCTTCTTCCTAGGGGGGGCATGACAGAAAATAATTGAGAACCACTGTTCTAGCTTAACATCTAATAATTATCCATATGGTTTTTTAATCTCCTTTTCATCAGTACCTGTCAAAATTTTATCTAAGTCAGTCATTTTATCATAGAACCCTTCCATTTTAAGATCTTTATCATATCTAGAATGTATTTGCGCATATGAAAATCAGTTCATCCTTATACCTTGTTCTTCCAGTTCTTGCATAGATTTAAGTTCACCCTTTGCATTCAATATTTCACCATATCTAACTGTTCCTTTTTGTATGTTATTGGATATGAAAATGCTTCAATGGTTGATAACCAGACTGGAATTTTTAAATAATGTTGCTTTTTTGTCTTCTCCCAGTTTACTAGCAAAGTGTCACATATATAATGTTTTCTAAAATACCCCTGCATTTTAGTTCCCTTGTACCATAAGAAAGCATGCCATCCCAACAACAAATCATGTCCTTCTAAAGTCAATAATCTAGAATTTCTTAATGTTATCCATTCCTTAACCCACATCAAGCTTGTTGCCTGGTAATATAACTCCCAGTTAGGTAGGCCAAAACCTCCTCTTGTTCTAGCATCTTGTAACATTTTTAATTTTATTCTCGCTTTCTTTCCCTGACAAATATACTTCAGAACTGTTTTGTTTAACTCATCAAAATAGTCTTTCCCTAATCTAATTGGAATTGTCTGGAACAAATATAAAATCCTGGGTAATATATTCATCTTGATTGTTGATATTCTCCCTATTAGTGATAGTTGTAGATTTTCCCATTTTGCCAAATCTGTCTGTTGTTTGAGTTTGTGATAATTGTTCTCTTTATGTGTACTACATCTTGCTGTCAAATATATCCCCAAATACTTGACCTTATTCGTGACCTGAATCTTCAAAGCTTCCGCCAATTCTTCCTTTTGTCTTAGTAACATGTTCTTTGTCAAAATCTTCGTTTTATCTTTATTTATTTTCAAACCTGCTACTTTTCCATATTCCTCTAATTTTTCTAACAATTTAGGTGCAGTTTCTAATGAATTCTCTAAAATGAATACCAGATCATCTGCAAATGCTTGCAATTTATATTCTTCCTTTTTAATTTTCATTCCTTTTATGTCTTTTTCTTCTGTAATATTTCTATTTAGGACTTCTAATGTTAACACATACAACAGAGGCGACAGTGGACAACCTTGTCTTGTCCCTTTCCTTATGTCAATAGAATCTGTCAGTTCTCCATTTATCATTATCTTTGCTGTTTGTTTGTGGTATATAGTTTTTATGGCTTGAGTGAATTTCATACCAAAGCCCATCTGCTCCAACTGTAACACCATAAATTGCCAATTCACATTGTCAAAGGCTTTCTGTGCATCTAAAAACATCAAAACCATTTGTTTTTCAGGATGTGCCTCAAAATATTCCAAAGTGTCCAGAATTATTCTCATATTGTCTTTCATTTGTCTCTTTGGCAGAACCCCATTTTGATCAGGATGGATAAAGTTATTTAATTTTTTTTAAGTCTTTCTGCCAATATTGAAGCAAATATTTTATAGTCTGAATTTAGGTAGGGAAATAGGTCTATAGTTCTTAATTTGATGTGGGCCAGCCTCTTCTTTTGGCACAAGTGTAATATATGCTTCTGACCACGATTTGGGTATCCTCATCTTTGACATAACTTCATTCATAACTTCTAGTAGTGGGAGATACAACGATTCCTGCAATGTCTTATAAAATTCCACTGGCAGTCCATCCGGGCCTGGGGCCTTTCCATTATTTTGTTTTTTAAGTGCTTCAGTTAGCTCCATCATCGTTATATTGCCTTCTAGCACCATTTCAGTTTCTTTAGGAATCTGGGGTAGATTCGCTTTCTGCAGGTATTGTTTAACTCTTCCCTCTTCTATATTCTCTTGCTCATACAATTTTCTGTAGTAATCTTGTATAATATAATCGCTGAATGCCTCTCTGATGTCCCAATATTCCTTTGGGATTTTCTCCTCCCCCTCAATTCTCTCGTGTGTGAACGCTGCAAGTTCTTTTGTGGCTCTGGCTATGCAGGAGGTTTTCCCTTCTCCTTTCCCGGCTGGGCAGAGTGGATGCGTAGCAGTCCCTTCCTCCAATTCACCTGCGAGTTCCACTTCCGTGGCCAGGGTAATCCCAGTATGAGGGATCGTTCCATCCCTGGGGCGATGATGAAGCTTAAAGACTCTTGGTGGTCCCCCATCCACATCTCTACCAGTTCAGTTACAAAATGCCTCCCCCCCCCCCCCCAGCAACTGATCCATCCAACTGGTAAAAGGGCAATGGGTACTTTCATTGTTCTCAATCTTAGTCCCATTTTTTCCACCACCTGTGGGCTAATAACACGCCTGGTGCAACCGGAGTCTAAAAGGGCCAGCATCTTTCCCTGGGTGCCAGTTGAGGGTACCCTTAGTTCTACTGGGATGGTCATGGGGCCCACATGAGGACTGACCAGGGGGTTGGAGTCGGTTTCGCTTTCCCCTGAAGTGGCTGGGGTTCCCATCTCTGTGCCTGGAGGAGGGAAATCAACGACTTCCACACCTTTCAGGGCAGTTTTGCGATGTTTCACTGGCTGCTTCTTGGCCTTTTTCTCTCCAGCCAAGGTCAGTTTATAGCCAATCTAGAGTAGCAATCGCACTTCCCACATCTGAAGCATGCCGTCGATCTGGGCTTGGTCATTGGCCCCCCTTTCATTGCTCTAGGGGCCTCCCTCAAACCAGGGGGTGGGTTTTTGCTCCAACTGCTGCCTCCATGGTTTCGATTTCTGGCCAGGTCAATTTTCACATCAGCAGCCAGCACATACCAGTCCTGAAGGTCTCGGGGAGCCCCTCGGTTAACACAGTTTTGGTACACGTCGTCGTTAAGGCCATCTTTGTAGCTGTCCATCAGTGCTTCCTGGGACCATCCCCACATGTGTACAGCCAGCTTTCGGAACACCTGAGTGTATTCTGCCACTGATCTCCAACCCTGGATTAAATATTTCATCCTGGTTCTTGCCTTCCAGTAGGCAAGGGGGTCTTCAAATCATGCCCTCAGGGCTGTCATAAATCCATTGTAATCCCTCAGCTGTGGGGAATCATCATTGTGAAGGGCTACCATCCACTCAGCCGCGGCCCCTTCCAATGCCATGATAACACAACTCACTTTTGCAGCTTCTGATGTAAAATTTTCCCCATACTCCTACATGTAGTTCCAGACTTGAGCTTGACTTGAGAAAAATCCCAGGGCTCTGGAATCTCCAACATATTTCACTCCTAGAGGAGGAATCTTTGGAATTCACGGGGCTGCTACCCACCCCCCTTGGGGAGGGGCATGGGCTGCTGCTGCCGCCACTGGAGCTCCAGCTGCCTGCGCTAGTCCTGGTCAAGCTCCCAAGGCTGATTCGGGGTCTGCTCAGCTACTCCACACTCTGGCACGGTGTGACTTTCACACATTCTCCAATTCCCCCAGGCTTCCTGCAGAAGGTGTAAATCTTGGGTCATCATAAGGTCCTCTTTTTAGGCTTCCTGACAGGCAGCCTTTGGTCACCGGCACCAGGTGGCTGTAACTCCTGGGGGAATCTCCTGTGGAGCATCCATCCGTCCAACTCCCAGCAACCATCTGGGCCGGACCGATTGCTCCTCAAGTTTCACTCCATTTCTTCTCAGCCAGAGCGAGCCAGGGGGGTGGGGGGAGAGGATCCAACAGCACTGAGGTCCTCCTGGTTGCTACATGGATTAGACATGGTTGGTACCCCTCGGAAGCTTTAACTCCGAGATGGTTGCTAAGCAATCTTGCTTAATGTTCATGTGCACCGGCTATGAGTTTTAAAAACGTCTGAGTGAATCCAGAAAGAGGGAAGAGGCAGAGGGGCTGGAGGTGTGTGGGTGCACAGTCTGTGAGTTTTAAAAATGTCTGAGTGAATCCAGGAAGAGGGAAGAGGCAGAGGGGCTTGAAGTGTGTGGGTGCACAGTCTGTGAGTTTTAAAAAGGTCTGTGTGAATCCAGGAAGACGGAAGAGGCAGAGGGGCTGGAAGTGTGTGCATGTGCACAGGCTGTTAGTCTTAAAACCGTCTGATTGAATCCAGGAAGAGGGAAGAGGCACTATATTAAATTGTTAATATATTGGAATATTTGGGGAAGAACAACCAAATCCCCGCAGCGCTTTTATTCTTAGACGTGGAGAAAGCATTTGACCGAGTGAATTGGCAATTTTTAATAAAAATAATACAAAAGATGCATTTTGGAGAGTATTTCACACAATCTATCAAGGCAATATACCAGAAACAGACAGCACAAATTATAGTTAATGGCAGTTTAACAGAATCCTTCAAAATTGAAAAAGGAACAAGACAGGGTTGCCCCCTGTCTCCATTATTGTTTATAACTCCTTAACCTTGGAGTTATTGTTGAATAGAATACGTGGGTCAGATGACCTACAGGGAATGAAGATTAGGCATTATGAATATAGAGTACGAGCATTTGCGGATGACTTGGTTGTAACTTTAACCCAACCGGGGAAATCAACTATAGGTCTAATGAACATAATTAATCAATGTGGTCAAGTATCTGGGTTCAAAATAAATCTAGGAAAAACAAAGATGATAGTTAAAAATATGACCACAAATCAAAAAGAAGAACTAGAAAGAGTAACAGGATGCGAGATAGTAGAAAAGGTTAAATATTTAGGAGTCTACATTACAACCTCAAATGGGAAATTATGTAAGTATAATTATGAACCATTATGGCATAAAATACAGTTAGAGATGAATAAATGGAAAAAAATTACAATTGTCATTGTTGGGAAGGATAGCAGCAGTAAAAATGAATGTTTTGCCTAAGTTTCTATTTCTGTTTCAAATGATACCAATACTTCAAAAAGATGTAAATTTGGAAGAATGGCAGAAAGGTATTAATAACTTTGTCTGGGCGGGGAAAAAACCAAGAGTAAAACTTAAAATAATGCAAGATATACGGGAAAGAGGAGGTTTGAAAATGCCCAATTTAAAATTGTACTATGAAGCAGTAGTTTTATCAACAAGTAGTGATTGGATTAATCTAACAGAGGATAGAATATTGAATATTGAGGGATATGATTTGGTATATGGTTGGCACGCTTATTTAATATATGATAAGAAGGTGGATAAGATTTTTAAAAGCCATATTTTAAGGAATGCCCTATTGCGTGTCTCGAAAAAATACCAATATAGGTTAAATGATAAGATACCTATGTGGGTAGTACCCAGACATGCGATAGAGAATATAAGTATAGAACAAAACCAGGATGTAATTACGGAGATCACTTCCGGTTCCCGTAGGCGATGGACGTTTTGTCCGCCGCTCGTCTTCTCGGTGGGCTCCGTTCAGGAGCACAGGGGACCTTGGAGGGGTCTCCTGCCACAGGGCGGCATGCCAGAACCCCCCAGACTCGGCGGCAGCCGGTGGGGGTGTTTCCAGTTTCGCTCCAGGAGCCGGGGAGCGAAAAGGGGGGGCATGTTTGCCCCTTCGCCGAATGGGCTCCGGGAGAAATGAGTCAAGCAGAGGAAGAGTAGCCGAAATGTTGGTGGTGGAGGATCCTTCCTAATCTCCTTAACTATCGTTAACAGATAAGCAGCAGACTATTGTAAGTTCGTGTTCAATCTATTTAAACTGAAGATTAGAGGGGGGTGTTTTTCTTCTTTTTACACACACCCCTCGGACAAAGCAGCATTCAAACTATCTCTCTCCACATCGGAATGGAGAGAGAACAAAGGCTGACTTGCCACTTGAATTAACTATGTGAGAAAGATCGAAATCACAGTTGCAAGAGGGGATTGCTGAGCTGTTTTCTTAAAGAATGGAAACTTTTGCTCTTCTCCCTGCGAAAGGAGGAGTCAAGATGGCTTCCCCCCCCCCTTCTTCGTTTTTGTACTTATAAATGAACTCTGCCTTTTGAAACGACCTTTGGGGGGGAAAATCTCTGGTATTGTCTTAAAACCTCCCCTGAAGGTGCTCTGGACCTCTCCTATTGCGTGGTATTTCTGGATTTTGATTATTTGACTTTCCCCTTTTTGGTGTATCTCCGTGCCTTGGAACAGTGAAGGAGAACTAACTTCTCACTTTTGGATTTGCCTGCCACCTTGGATCGGCCATGCTGCGCGCTCCGCTGACGCCATTTTCTTTGTAAAAGACTTATCATCTCTGAATTCAGACAAATGGGACCTAAAAAGCCACCAACGGGCAAGTCATTCTCGGCTCCTGCCTCGGCAACCTCCAGTCCAAGCATGCAGCAGACTAAAATTACTTCATTGTTACAAAAAGAAGGGGTTGGAGAGAGCTCAAAAGAATTATCTGTCAACCAAATGTTTCAGGAAATTATGAGGGGTCAAAACGAGCTGAAGAAGGAGGTGGCAGATCTCAAAGACGAACTCAGAGGGGTACAACATCATATTACAGAAAATAAACAGAGAATTGTGGTGTTGGAGGAGGGGGCGGCTGGGCTGGATAGGGAGGTTAAGGCAGTCTGGAAGGGACATTTAGAACTGGATAACTTTGTGGCAAAAATAGAACTTGTAAGAATGTCCTTTTTTCTCAGATTCAAGAACCTACCAGAAACAGAGAATGAAAATCTTAAAGATATCATGAGTACAATCTTAGCAGAATATATCAAGACAAATAAAGAACAGTTGTGGTGGGATATGGATCTGGTCTATAGGATCAATTCAGCATATGCTAGAACCCATAACCACGAGGGACGAGGTGCTAGGGGCCCAAAGGGAGGGACCATTAAAATACAAAGATAAAGAAATTACCATTCTTAAGCAAATTCCGAAAAAAATTAGAGAAAGAAGGAGGAAGTATTCCTCCTTATCAAAGAAATTATACAATAAAGGAGTTTGGTTCAGATGGTTATTGCCAGAGGGAATGCTGATTTTCTGGGAGGGAAACAGAATTAGAATTAACACAGTGGAAGAGGCTGAAGCCTTCACTAAAAAACATTTTTTTCTCCTAGAGGATGTAAATAAGGGAGGTGGTGAAAAATGCAGCAATGTACAGGATATGGGGGAGGGGGGCGTGGCTCCATCTGGAGACAGGGAGGAGGGAGCAATATCGAAAAGGCTCAGATCACAAAAATAAATGTATTTGAAATATTATTGTAATTGTTGATATACTAGAAAGTGACAAAGAACGAGATGATTGAACACATGATTGATATAATGTAAGAATTCTGTTTATGCTTATCTTTTATACATTGTTTTCTAATTGAAAAAGATTTGGAGGGATTTCTACCACTAGCACGGGAGCTGCCAAAATTTTCTATGTACCTTTCTACCCTTTCCCCATAAATCTTTTAAAAAACCAATAAAATCTTTAATACAAAAAAACAGGATGTAATTACATATAGAGAACTTCTTAATATAGAGAGAGGTGTACTACAGTTAAAGCCTTTGAACACATTAAGAGAGGAAAGGGTAACTCAAACCTGGTTCCAGTATGGACAGTTACAAGATAGATGGAAAAAAGATCAGACAATTGGTATCATGCAAAATGAGGATAGTTTGGTAAAACAAATTAGGGACCAATGTCAAATGCATATAAAAAGGTTGTATAATATACTGATAGAAATAAATTCTGAAACAGAGTTAGTTAAAGACTGTATGATAAAATGGGGACAAAATTTCGAAGAGCCAATAATGATGGAAACATGGGAAAAGATTTGGGTAAGAAATGTAAAATTTACGCAAGCTCAGAATTTGAGAGAAAAATTTTATAAGATGTTGTATAGATGGCATTTAGACCCCAAAAAATTATCTTGTATGTATCTGAATTTACAACCTAAATGTTGGAGATGTGATTGTACTGATGCGACATATTACCATATATGGTGGACTTGCAAAAAAGTCAAAGCATTTTGGATAAAAATATGGTGGGTTATTCAAAATATATTTTAAAAAAGGATAAAGTTCACCCCCCAGCTGTTTTTGTTAGGTATAATTACAGACTGTACAGTTATAGAGACTAATTTGATCTTGAACTTAACGACGGCAGCAAGATTATTGGTGGTGCAGTACTGGAAGAGGGAAGAATTGCCTACTATTCAAGAATGGACGATAAAAGTAGTAAATCTAGCAGAGATGGCCAAAATTACAGCATATTTGAAGGACCATTCGGATGAGAAATGTAAGTTGTAATGGAGAAGATGGATTGACTATATTCAAAATAAATATCGGACTAGGAAATTTCAGTTAGCATATGAGTGAAGGCACAAAGAATGTTACAATTTACTTAAAATTAGCTTAACAAAAGGGGAATTAAAGTACAAGAGGAGGTAGGATGTCAAAATCAGTTAGCTTATGTTAGCGTATGATTGTTAAATGTTTATCAATGTTCCCTCTAAGGTGCGCGGCTGTGCGGCCGCGCACGTGTCAAGAAAGCACCGCGCAGCAGTTTTCAACTGCCGCGCAGTGATTTCTATTGCCACAGGCTCCGGAAGCTGGGGAGGTCCTTTCCAGGCAGCTAGAATGGGCCGCCCGCAAAACACTTCCCCGGACTTGCTTTGATGAGCACAGGGCGACTGAGGGTAGCTGTGAAGCCCCAAAACCCCCCCCACCACCAGAATAACTGCTGCCCCCTCCTCCTCCTCTAACAGCACTGCCGGATTTGCCGCCCGGCGCTGCGGTTGAGGTGAAGCCGCCAAAGCTCCAGCCGGCATCCCTGCGCGTGGCAGCGGCGCCTCCCCTCTGCTCGGAGCACCTGAGCTAAGCGCCCCGTTACCCCTGCCCCCTCCTCCTCCGCCGCCGTGCTTTTGAGGAGCCATGAGGCTGCGGGAGCCAGTAGGAAGGCGGGGGGGGAGCAGGGGAAAAACAAGTCTCATGGCTCCTCAAAAGCACGGCGGAGGAGGAGGGGGAAGGGGTAACGCGGCGCTGAGCTCAGGTGCAAATGTGGTGGTGCTGTTGGAGGAGGAGGAGGTAGCAGCAGTTATTCTGGTGGCAGCTCGTCGGCATCTTCAGCAGCAGCCCTGCCCACGATGAAGAAACCAAAGATGGAGCAGATCCACGCAGATGACGTCGCTGCAACATGACTGGAGGAGGAATTCTGGGAGTTGAAGTCCACAAGTCTTAAAGCTGTCAGGTTTGAAGATCTTTGCATTTTTTTTCTAAAGGGTTAGGGGAGCAAGGGTCTTGTAACTTGACAGCTTTAAGACTTGCACACTTCAAATGCCAGAGTTTCTGAGCCAACATGACTGGAGGAGGAATTCTGGGAGTTGAAGTCCACAAGTCTTAAAGCTGTCAGGTTTGAACACCCCTGGGTGTTTTTCCCTAAAGGGTTAAGGGTGCAAGGGTCTGGTAACTTGACAGCTTTAAGACTTGCACACTTCAATGCCAGAGTTCCTGAGCCAACATGACTGGAGGAGGAATTCTGGGAGTTGAAGTCCACAAGTCTTAAAGCTGTCAGGTTTAAAGACCCCTGGGGTTTTTTTCCCTAAAGGGTTAGGGGTGCAAGGATCTTTCAACTTGACAGCTTTACGACTTGCATGCTGAGTTCCTGAGCCAACATGACTGGAGGAGGAATTCTGGGAGTTGAAGTCCACAAGTCTTAAAGCTGTCAGGTTTGAAGACATTTGAGGTTTTTTTCTAAAGGGTTAGGGGAGCAAGGGTCTTGTAACTGGACAGCTTTAAGACTTGCATGCTTCAAATGCCAGAGTTTCTAAGCCAACATTTTGGTTACTAAGCAGGAGCGTTGTTAAGTGATACTGATATTATATAACACTTTTAATTAAGCGGGTACCTTGAAGAAACATAACTTTGAGTTTCAAATAATACTGATTTCGTTGTTGCCTTAGGTGACATCTGTGAAAAAAATTCAGGTGCTCAGGCATGAAAATGTGCCGCTCAAACACTATACATTTCTGCTCACATTGAAAAAAAATTAGAAGGAACATTGATGTTTATACCCTGTATTTTTCTCTGGGAGGTTGGGGGGAGGGAGGGTCAGAGGGTGGGAAAGGGAAGGGGTAATATTTGTAAAATTTGTCAAAAACCTTTAATAAAAAAAAAGAATCGTCAAAAAAAAAGGTCTGAATGAATCCAGGAAGAGGGAAGAGGTAGAGGGGCTGGAAATGTGTGCATGTGCAGCGGCTGAGTTTAAAAAACATCTGAGTGAATCCAGGAAGAGGGAAGAGGCAGAGTGGCTGGGAGTGTGTGGATGTGCACAGGCTGTGAGTCTTAAAACCGTCTTATTGAATCGAGGAAGAGGGTAGAGGCAGAGTGGCTGGAAGTGTGTGGATGTGCACAGGCTGTGAGTCTTTAAACCGTCTGAGTGAATCCAGGAAGAGGGAAGAGGTAGAGGGGCTGGAAGTGTGTGCATGTGCAGCGGCTGAGTTTTAAAAACATCTGAGTGAATCCACGAAGAGGGAAGAGGCAGAGGGGCTTTAAGTGTGTGCATGTGCACAGGCTGTGAGTCTTAAAAACGTCTGAGTGAATCCAGGAAGAGGGAAGAGGCAGAGGGGATGGAAGTGTGTGGGTGAACACTCTGTCAGTTTTAAAAAAACTCTGAGAGAATCCAGGAAGAGGTAAGAGGCAGATTGGATGGAAGTGTGTGGAAGTGCACAGGCTGTGAGTCTTAAAACTGTCTGAGTGAATCCAGGAAGAGGAAAGAGGTAGAGGGGCTGGAAGTGTGTGCATGTACACCGGCTTTGAGTTTTAAAACCGTCTGAGTGAATCCAGGAGGAGGAAAGAGGCAGAGGGGCTGGAAGTGTCTGGATGTGCACAGGCTGTAAGTCTTAAAACCGTCTGAGTGAATCCAGGAAGAGGGAAGGGGTAGAGGAGCTGAAAGTGTGTGTATGTGCAGCGGCTGAGTTTTAAAAACATCTGAGTGAATCCAGGAAAGGGAAGAGGCAGGGGGCTTGAAGTGTGTGCATGTGCAGAGACTGTGAGTTTTAAAAATGTCTGAGTGAATCCAGGAAGAGGGAAGAGGCAGATTGGCCGGAGGTGTGTGGATGTGCACAGCCTGTGAGTCTTAAAACCGTCTGAATGAATCCAGGAAGAGGAAAGTGGTAGAGGGTCTGGAAGTGTGTGGGTGCACAGTCTGTGAGTTTTAAAACGGTCCGAGTGAATCCAGGAAGAGGGAAGAGGCAGAGGGGCTGGGAGTGTGTGGATGTGTACAGGCTGTGAGTCTTAAAACCGTCTGTGTGAATCCAGGAAGAGGGAAGAGGTAGAGGGGCTGGAAGTGTGTGCATGTGCAGCGGCTGAGTTTTAAAAACATCTGAGTGAATCCACGAAGAGGGAAGAGGCAGAGGGGCTTTAAGTGTGTGCATGTGCACAGGCTGCGAGTCTTAAAAACGTCTGAGTGAATCCAGGAAGAGGGAAGAGGCAGAGGGGATGGAAGTGTGTGGGTGAACACTCTGTCAATTTTAAAAACCTCTGAGAGAATCCAGGAAGAGGTTAGAGGCAGATTGGCCGGAAGTGTGTGGAAGTGCACAGGCTGTGAGTCTTAAAACTGTCTGAGTGAATCCAGGAAGAGGAAAGAGGTAGAGGGGCTGGAAGTGTGTGGGTGCACACTCTGTGAGTTTTTAAAAGGTCTGAGTTAATCCAGGAAGAGGGAAGAGGCAGAGGGGCTGGAGGTGTGTGCATATGCACTGGCTGTGAGTTTTAAAAACGTCTGAGTGAATCCAGGAAGAGGGAAGAGGCAGAGGGGCTAGAAGTGTGTGCATATGCACTGGCTGTGAGTTTTAAAAACGCCTGAGTGAATCCAGGAAGAGGGAAGAGGCAGAGGGGTGGAAGTGTGTCGGTGCACACTCTGTGAGTTTTAAAAAGGTCTGAGTGAATCCAGGAAGAGGCAGAGGGGCTGGAAGTGTTTGCATGTGCACCGGCTGTGAGTTTTAAAAAGGTCTGAGTTAATCCAGGAAGAGGGAAGAGGCAGAGGGGCTGGAGGTCTGTGCATTTGCACTGCCTGGGAGTCTTAAAACCGTCTGAGTGAATCCAGGAAAAGGCAGAGGGGCTGGAAGTGTGTACATGTACAAAGGCTGCAAGTCTTAGAACCGTCTTATTGAATCCAGGAAGAGGAAAAAGGCAGAGGGGCTGGAAGTGTTTGTATGTGCACCGGCTGTGAGTTTTTAAAAGGTCTGAGTTAATCCAGGAAGAGGGAAGAGACAGAGGGGCTGGAAGTGTGTGCATATGCACTGGCTGTGAGTTTTAAAAACGTCTGAGTGAATCCAGGAAGAGGGAAGAGGGAAGAGGCAGAGGGGCCGGAAGTGTTTGCATGTGCACCGGTTGGGAGTTTTAAAAAGGTCTGAGTGAATCCAGGAAGAGGGAAGAGGCAGAGGGGCTGGAAGTGTGTGGGTGCACACTCTGTGAGTTTTAAAAAGGTCTGAGTGAATCCAGGAAGAGGCAGAGGGGCTGGAAGTGTTTGCATGTGCACCGGCTGTGAGTTTTAAAAAGGTCTGAGTTAATCCAGGAAGAGGGAGGAGGCAGAGGGACAGGAAGTGTGTGCATGTGCACCGGCTGTGAGTTGTAAAAAGGTCTGAGTGAATCCAGAAAGAGGGAAGAGGCAGAGGGGCTGAAAGTGTGTTTATGTGCACCGGCTGTGAGTTTTAAAAAGGTCTGAGTTAATCCAGGAAGAGGGAGGAGGCAGAGGGACAGGAAGTGTGTCCATTTGCACTGGCTGTGAGTTGTAAAAAGGTCTGAGTTAATCCAGGAAGAGGGAAGAGGCAGAGGGGCTGGAAGTGTGTGGATGCACACTCTGTGAGTTTTAAAAAGATCTGAGTGAATCCATGAAGAGGCAGAGGGGCTGGAAGTGTGTACATGTACACAGGCTGCGAGTCTTAAAACCGTCTTATTAAATACAGGAAGAGGGACTGGAAGTGTTTGCATGTGCACCGACTGTGAGTTTTAAAAATGTCTGAGTGAATCCAGGAAGAGGGAAGAGGCAGAGGGGCTCGAAGTGTGTGGGTGCACACTCTGTGAGTTTTAAAAAGGTCTGAGTGAATCCAGGAAGAGGCAGAGGGGCCGGAAGTGTTTGCATGTGCACCGGTTGGGAGTTTTAAAAAGGTCTGAGTTAATCCAGCCAGAGGGAAGACGCAGAGGGGCTGGAGGTGTGTGGATGTGCACACTCTGAGTTTTAAAAAGGTCTGAGTGAATCCAGGAAGAGGGAAGAGGCAGAGGGGTGGAAGTGTGTGGTGTACAGTCTGTGAGTTTGAAAAAGGTCTGAGTGAATCCAGGAAGAGGGAAGAGGCAGAGGGGCTGGAAGTGTTTGCATGTTCACCGACTGTGAGTCTTAAAACCGTCTGAGTGAATCCAGGAAAAGGCAGAGGGGCTGGAAGTGTGTACATGTACAAAGGCTGCAAGTCTTAGAACCGTCTTATTGAATCCAGGAAGAGGAAAAAGGCAGAGGGGCTGGAAGTGTTTGTATGTGCACCGGCTGTGAGTTTTTAAAAGGTCTGAGTTAATCCAGGAAGAGGGAAGAGACAGAGGGGCTGGAAGTGTGTGCATATGCACTGGCTGTGAGTTTTAAAAACGTCTGAGTGAATCCAGGAAGAGGGAAGAGGGAAGAGGCAGAGGGGCCGGAAGTGTTTGCATGTGCACCGGTTGGGAGTTTTAAAAAGGTCTGAGTGAATCCAGGAAGAGGGAAGAGGCAGAGGGGCTGGAAGTGTGTGGGTGCACACTCTGTGAGTTTTAAAAAGGTCTGAGTGAATCCAGGAAGAGGCAGAGGGGCTGGAAGTGTTTGCATGTGCACCGGCTGTGAGTTTTAAAAAGGTCTGAGTTAATCCAGGAAGAGGGAGGAGGCAGAGGGACAGGAAGTGTGTGCATGTGCACCGGCTGTGAGTTGTAAAAAGGTCTGAGTGAATCCAGAAAGAGGGAAGAGGCAGAGGGGCTGAAAGTGTGTTTATGTGCACCGGCTGTGAGTTTTAAAAAGGTCTGAGTTAATCCAGGAAGAGGGAGGAGGCAGAGGGACAGGAAGTGTGTCCATTTGCACTGGCTGTGAGTTGTAAAAAGGTCTGAGTTAATCCAGGAAGAGGGAAGAGGCAGAGGGGCTGGAAGTGTGTGGATGCACACTCTGTGAGTTTTAAAAAGATCTGAGTGAATCCATGAAGAGGCAGAGGGGCTGGAAGTGTGTACATGTACACAGGCTGCGAGTCTTAAAACCGTCTTATTAAATACAGGAAGAGGGACTGGAAGTGTTTGCATGTGCACCGACTGTGAGTTTTAAAAATGTCTGAGTGAATCCAGGAAGAGGGAAGAGGCAGAGGGGCTCGAAGTGTGTGGGTGCACACTCTGTGAGTTTTAAAAAGGTCTGAGTGAATCCAGGAAGAGGCAGAGGGGCCGGAAGTGTTTGCATGTGCACCGGTTGGGAGTTTTAAAAAGGTCTGAGTTAATCCAGCCAGAGGGAAGACGCAGAGGGGCTGGAGGTGTGTGGATGTGCACACTCTGAGTTTTAAAAAGGTCTGAGTGAATCCAGGAAGAGGGAAGAGGCAGAGGGGTGGAAGTGTGTGGTGTACAGTCTGTGAGTTTGAAAAAGGTCTGAGTGAATCCAGGAAGAGGGAAGAGGCAGAGGGGCTGGAAGTGTTTGCATGTTCACCGACTGTGAGTTTTAAAAAGGTTTGAGTGAATCCAGGAAGAGGCAGAGGGGCTGGAAGTGTGTGGGTGCACACTCTGTGAGTTTTAAAAAGGTTTGAGTGAATCCAGGAAGAGGCAGAGGGGCTGGAAGTGTTTGCATGTGCACAGGCTGTGAGTTTTAAAAAGGTCTGAGTTAATCCAGGAAGAGGGAGGAGGCAGAGGGACAGGAAGTGTGTGCATGTGCACCGGCTGTGAGTTGTAAAAAGGTCTGAGTGAATCCAGGAAGAGGGAAAAGGCAGAGGGGCTGGAAGTGTGTGCATGTGCACCGGCTGTGAGTTTTAAAAATGTCTGAGTGAATCCAGGAAGAGGGAAAAGGCAGAGGGGCTGGAGGTGTGTGGATGTGCACAGGCTGTGAGTTTTAAAAACGTCTGAGTGAATCCAGGAAGTGGGAAGAGCCAGAGGGACTGGAGGTGTGTGGATGTGCACCGGCTGTCAGTTGTAAAAAGTTCTGCATAAATCCAGGAAGAGGGAACAGGCAGGGGGGCAGGAAGTGTGTCCATGTGCACCGCCTGGGAGTCTTAAAACCGTCTGAGTGAATCTAGGAAGAGGGAAAAGGCAGGGGGGCAGGAGGTCTGTGCATTTGCACCGCCTGGGAGTCTTAAAACCGTCTGAGTGAATCCAGGAAAAGGCAGAGGGGCTGGAAGTGTGTACATGTACAAAGGCTGCAAGTCTTAAAACCGTCTTATTGAATCCAGGAAGAGGAAAAAGGCAGAGGGGCTGGAAGTGTTTGTATGTGCACCGGCTGTGAGTTTTAAAAAGGTCTGAGTGAATCAAGGAAGAGGGAGATGTACAGGAAGTGTGTGCATGTGCACCGGCTGTGAGTTTTAAAAAGGTCTGAGTGAATCCAGGAAGAGGGAAGAGGCAGAGGGGCTGGAAGTGTGTGGGTGCACACTCTGTGAGTTTTAAAAAGGTCTGAGTGAATCCAGGAAGAGGCAGAGGGGCCGGAAGTGTTTGCATGTGCACCGGTTGGGAGTTTTAAAAAGGTCTGAGTTAATCCAGGAAGAGGGAAGAGGCAGAGGGGCTGGAGGTGTGTGGATGTGCACAGTCTGTGAGTCTTAAAACCGTCTGAGTGAATCCAGGAAGAGGGAAGAGGCAGAGGGGCTGGAAGTGTGTACATGTACAAAGGCTGCAAGTCTTAAAACCGTCTTATTGTATCCAGGAAGAGGAAAAAGGCAGAGGGGCTAGAAGTGTGTGCATATGCACTGGCTGTGAGTTTTAAAAACGTCTGAGTGAATCCAGGAAGAGGGAAGAGGCAGAGGGGTGGAAGTGTGTGGTGTACAGTCTGTGAGTTTGAAAAAGGTCTGAGTGAATGCAGGAAGAGGGAAGAGGCAGATTGGATGGAAGTGTGTGGAAGTGCACAGGCTGTGAGTCTTAAAACTGTATGAGTGAATCCAGGAAGAGGAAAGAGGTAGAGGGGCTGGAAGTGTGTGCATGTACACCGGCTTTGAGTTTTAAAAAGGTCTGAGTGAATCCAGGAAGAGGGAAGAGGCAGAGGGGCTGGAGGTCTGTGCATTTGCACTGCCTGGGAGTCTTAAAACCGTCTGAGTGAATCCAGGAAAAGGCAGAGGAGCTGGAAGTGTGTACATGTACAAAGGCTGCAAGTCTTAAAACCGTCTTATTGAATCCAGGAAGAGGAAAAAGGCAGAGGGCCTGGAAGTGTTTGTATGTGCACCGGCTGTGAGTTTTAAAAAGGTCTAAGGTTATTCCAGGAAGAGGGAGGAGGCAGAGGGGCTGGAAGTGTGTGGATGCACACTCTGTGAGTTTTAAAAAGATCTGAGTGAATCCATGAAGAGGCAGAGGGTCTGGAAGTGTGTACATGTACACAGGCTGTGAGTCTTAAAACCGTCTTATTAAATACAGAAAGAGGGACTGGAAGTGTTTGCATGTGCACCGGCTGTGAGTTTTAAAAAGGTCTGAGTTAATCCAGGAAGAGGGAGGAGGCAGAGGGACAGGAAGTGTGTGCATGTGCACCGGCTGTGAGTTATAAAAAGGTCTGAGTGAATCCAGGAAGAGGGAAGAGGGAGAGGGGCTAGAAGTGTGTGCATGTGCACCGGCTGTGAGTTTTAAAAATGTCTGAGTGAATCCAGGAAGAGGGAAGAGGCAGATGGACAAAAAGTGTGTGCATGTGCACCGGCTGTGAGTTTTAAAAACGTCTGAGTGAATCCAGGAAGGGGGAAGAGGCAGAGTGGCTGGAAGTTTGTGCATGTGCACCGGCTGTGACTTTTTAAAACTTCTGCATAAATCCAGGAGGAGGGAACAGGCAGGGGGGCAGGAAGTGTGTCCATGTGCACCGCCTGGGAGTCTTAAAACCGTCTGAGTGAATCCAGGAAGAGGGAAGAGGCAGAGGGGCTGGAAGTGTGTGGGTGCACACTCTGTGAGTTTTAAAAAGGTCTGAGTGAATCCAGGAAGAGGGAGGAGGCAGAGGGACAGGAAGTGTTTGCATGTGCACCGGCTGTGAGTTGTAAAAAGGTCTGAGTGAATCCAGGAAGAGGGAAAAGGCAGAGGGGCTGGAAGTGTGTGCATGTGCACCGGCTGTGAGTTTTAAAAATGTCTGAGTGAATCTAGGAAGAGGGTAGAGCCAGAGGGGCTGGAGGTGTGTGCATGTGCACAGGCTGTGAGTTTTAAAAACGTCTGAGTGAATCCAGGAAGGGGGAAGACGCAGAGGGGCTGGAAGTTTGTGCATGTGCACCAGCTGTGACTTTTTAAAAGTTCTGCGTAAATCCAGGAAGAGGGAACAGGCAGGGGGGCAGGAAGTGTGTCCATGTGCACCGCCTGGGAGTCTTAAAACCGTCTGAGTGAATCCAGGAAGAGGGAAGAGGCAGAGGGGCTGGAAGTGTGTGGGTGCACACTCTGTGAGTTTTAAAAAGATCTGAGTGAATCCAGGAAGCGGCAGAGGGGCTGGAAGTGTGTACATGTACACAGGCTGCGAGTCTTAAAACCGTCTTATTGAATCCAGGAAGAGGGAAGAAGGAGAGGGGCTGGAAGTGTTTGCATGTGCACTGACTGTGAGTTTTAAAAATGTCTGAGTGAATCCAGGAAGAGGGAAGAGGCAGAGGGGATAGAAGTGTGTGCATATGCACTGGCTGTGAGTTTTAAAAACGTCTGAGTGAATCCAGGAAGAGGGAAGAGGCAGAGGGGTGGAAGTGTTTGGTGCACAGTCTGTGAGTCTTAAAACTGTCTGAGTGAATCCAGGAAGAGGGAAGAGGCAGAGGGGTGGAAGTGTGTGGTGCACACTCTGTGAGTTTTAAAAAGGTCTGAGTGAATCCAGGAAGAGGCAGAGGGGCTGGAAGTGTGTACATGTACACAGGCTGCGAGTCTTAAAACCGTCTGATTAAATCCAGGAAGAGGGACTGGAAGTGTTTGCATGTGCACCGACTGTGAGTTTTAAAAATGTCTGAGTTAATCCAGTAAGAGGGAAGAGGCAGAGGGGCTGGAAGTGTGTGGATGCACACTCTGTGAGTTTTAAAAAGGTCTGAGTGAATCCAGGAAGAGGTATAGGGGCCGGAAGTGTTTGCATGTGCACCGGTTGGGGGTTTTAAAAAGGTCTGAGTGAATCCAGGAAGAGGGAAGAGGCAGAGGGGCTGGAGGTGTGTGGATGTGCACTGGCTGTGAGTTTTAAAAAGGTCTGAGTGAATCCAGGAAGAGGGAAGAGGCAGAGGGGATAGAAGTGTGTGCATATGCACTGGCTGTGAGTTTTAAAAACGTCTGAGTGAATCCAGGAAGAGGGAAGAGGCAGAGGGGTGGAAGTGTGTGGTGTACAGTCTGTGAGTTTGAAAAAGGTCTGAGTGAATCCAGGAAGAGGGGAGAGGCAGAGGGGCTGGAAGTGTGTGGGTGCACACTCTGTGAGTTTCAAAAACGTCTGAGTGAATCCAGGAAGAGGGAAGAGGCAGAGGGGTGGAAGTGTGTGGTGTACAGTCTGTGAGTTTTAAAAATGTCTGAGTGAATCCAGGAAGAGGGAAGAGGCAGAGGGTCTGGAAGTGTGTGGGTGCACACTCTGTGAGTTTTAAAAAGGTCTGAGTGAATCCAGGAAGAGGCAGAGGGGCCGGAAGTGTTTGCATGTGCACCGGTTGGGAGTTTTAAAAAGGTCTGAGTGATTCCAGGAAGAGGGAAGAGGCAGAGGGGCTGGAGGTGTGTGGATGTGCACAGTCTGAGTTTTAAAAAGGTCTGAGTGAATCCAGGAAGAGGGAAGAGGCAGAGGGGATAGAAGTGTGTGCATATGCACTGGCTGTGAGTTTTAAAAACGTCTGAGTGAATCCAGGAAGAGGGAAGAGGCAGAGGGGTGGAAGTGTGTGGTGTACAGTCTGTGAGTTTGAAAAAGGTCTGAGTGAATCCAGGAAGAGGGAAGAGGCAGAGGGGCTGGAAGTGTGTGGGTGCACACTCTGTGAGTTTTAAAAAGGTCTGAGTGAATCCAGGAAGAGGCAGAGGGGCTGGAAGTGTGTACATGTACACAGCCTGCGAGTCTTCAAACCGTCTGATTAAATCCAGGAAGAGGGACTGGAAGTGTTTGCATGTGCACCGACTGTGAGTTTTAAAAATGTCTGAGTGAATCCAGGAAGAGGGAAGAGGCAGAGGGGCTGGAAGTGTGTGGGTGCACACTCTGTGAGTTTCAAAAACGTCTGAGTGAATCCAGGAAGAGGGAAGAGGCAGAGGGGTGGAAGTGTGTGGTGTACAGTCTGTGAGTTTGAAAAAGGTCTGAGTGAATCCAGGAAGAGGGAAGAGGCAGAGGGGCTGGAAGTGTGTGGGTGCACATTCTGTGAGTTTTAAAAAGGTCTGAGTGAATCCAGGAAGAGGCAGAGGGGCTGGAAGTGTGTACATGTACACAGGCTGCGAGTCTTCAAACCGTCTTATTAAATCCAGGAAGAGGGACTGGAAGTGTTTGCATGTGCACCGACTGTGAGTTTTAAAAATGTCTGAGTGAATCCAGGAAGAGGGAAGAGGCAGAGGGGCTGGAAGTGTGTGGGTGCACACTCTGAGTTTCAAAAACGTCTGAGTGAATCCAGGAAGAGGGAAGAGGCAGAGGGGTGGAAGTGTGTGGTGTACAGTCTGTGAGTTTGAAAAAGGTCTGAGTGAATCCAGGAAGAGGGAAGAGGCAGAGGGGCTGGAAGTGTGTGGGTGCACACTCTGTGAGTTTTAAAAAGGTCTGAGTGAATCCAGGAAGAGGCAGAGGGGCTGGAAGTGTGTACATGTACACAGGCTGCGAGTCTTAAAACCGTCTTATTAAATCCAGGAAGAGGGGCTGGAAGTGTTTGCATGTGCACCGCCTGGGAGTCTTAAAACCGTCTGAGTGAATCCAGGAAGAGGGAAACGGCAGAGGGGCTGGAAGTGTGTGGATGCACACTCTGTGAGTTTTAAAAAGATCTGAGTGAATCCAGGAAGAGGGAAGAGGCAGAGGGGCTGGAGGTGTGTGGATGTGCACAGTCTGAGTTTTAAAAAGGTCTGAGTGAATCCAGGAAGAGGGAAGAGGCAGAGGGGATAGAAGTGTGTGCATATGCACTGGCTGTGAGTTTTAAAAACGTCTGAGTGAATCCAGGAAGAGGGAAGAGGCAGAGGGGTGGAAGTGTGTGGTGTACAGTCTGTGAGTTTGAAAAAGGTCTGAGTGAATCCAGGAAGAGGGAAGAGGCAGAGGGGCTGGAAGTGTGTGGATGTGCACAGTCTGAGTTTTAAAAAGGTCTGAGTGAATCCAGGAAGAGGGAAGAGGCAGAGGGGCTGGAGGTGTGTGGATGTGCACAGTCTGAGTTTTAAAAAGGTCTGAGTGAATCCAGGAAGAGGGAAGAGGCAGAGGGGTGGAAGTGTGTGGTGTACAGTCTGTGAGTTTGAAAAAGGTCTGAGTGAATCCAGGAAGAGGGAAGAGGCAGAGGGGCTGGAAGTGTGTGGGTGCACATTCTGTGAGTTTTAAAAAGGTCTGAGTGAATCCAGGAAGAGGCAGAGGGGCTGGAAGTGTGTACATGTACACAGGCTGCGAGTCTTAAAACCGTCTTATTGAATCCAGGAAGAGGGAAAAGGCAGAGGGACTGGAAGTGTTTGCATGTGCACCGACTGTGAGTTTTAAAAATGTCTGAGTGAATCCAGGAAGAGGGAAGAGGCAGAGGGGCTGGAAGTGTGTGGGTGCACACTCTGTGAGTTTCAAAAACGTCTGAGTGAATCCAGGAAGAGGGAAGAGGCAGAGGGGTGGAAGTGTGTGGTTTACAGTCTGTGAGTTTGAAAAAGGTCTGAGTGAATCCAGGAAGAGGGAAGAGGCAGAGGGGCTGGAAGTGTGTGGGTGCACACTCTGTGAGTTTTAAAAAGGTCTGAGTGAATCCAGGAAGAGGCAGAGGGGCTGGAAGTGTGTACATGTACACAGGCTGCGAGTCTTAAAACCGTCTTATTAAATCCAGGAAGAGGGACTGGAAGTGTTTGCATGTGCACCGCCTGGAAGTCTTAAAACCGTCTGAGTGAATCCAGGAAGAGGGAAAAGGCAGAGGGGCTGGAAGTGTGTGGATGCACACTCTGTGAGTTTTAAAAAGATCTGAGTGAATCCAGGCAGAGGCAGAAGGGCTGGAACTGTGTACATGTACACAGGCTGCGAGTCTTAAAACCGTCTTATTGAATCCAGGAAGAGGGACTGGAAGTGTTTGCATGTGCACCGACTGTGAGTTTTAAAAATGTCTGAGTGAATCCAGGAAGAGGGAAGAGGCAGAGGGGCTGGAAGTGTGTGCATGTGCACCGACTGTGAGTTTTAAAAATGTCTGAGTGAATCCAGGAACAGGGAAAAGGCAGAGGGGCTGGACGTGTTTGCATGTGCACCAGCTGTGAGTTTTAAAAATGTCTGAGTGAATCCAGGAAGAGGGAAGAGGCAGAGGGGCTGGAAGTGTATGCATGTGCAGCGGCTGGGAGTTTTTAAAAGGTCTGAGTTAATCTAGGAAGAGGGAAGAGGCAGAGGGGTGGAAGTGTGTGGTGTACAGTCTGTGAGTCTTAAAACCCTCTGAGTGAATCCAGGAAGAGGGAAGAGGCAGACGTGCTGGAAGTGTGTGCATGTGCACAGGCTGTGAGTCTTAAAACCGTCTTATTGAATCCAGGAAGAGGGAAAAGTCAGAGGGGCTGGACGTGTTTGCATGTGCACCAGCTGTGAGTTTTAAAAATGTCTGAGTTAATCCAGGAAGAGGGAAGAGGCAGACGGGCTGGAAGTGTGTGCATGTGCACCGGCTGTGAGTTGTAAAATGTCTGAGTGAATCCAGGAAGAGGGTAGAGCCAGAGGGGCTGGAGGTGTGTGCATGTGCACAGGCTGTGAGTTTTAAAAACGTCTGAGTGAATGCAGGAAGGGGGAAGAGGCAGAGGGGCTGGAAGTATGTGCATGTGCACCGGCTGTGACTTTTTAAAAGTTCTGTGTAAATCCAGGAAGAGGGAACAGGCAGGGGGGCAGGAAGTGTGTCCATGTGCACCGCCTGGGAGTCTTAAAACCGTCTGAGTGAATCCAGGAAGAGGGAAGAGGCAGATGGACAAAAAGTTTGTGTATGTACACCGGCTGTGAGTTTTAAAAAGATCTGAGTGAATCCAGGAAGAGGGAAGAGCCAGAGGGGCTGGAAGTTTGTGCATGTGCACCGGCTGTGAGTTTTAAAAATGTCTGAGTGAATCCAGGAAGAGGGAAGAGGGAAGAGGCAGAGGGGTGGAAGTGTGTGGTGCAAAGTCTGTGAGTCTTAAAACCCTCTGAGTGAATCCAGGAAGAGGGAAGAGGCAGACGTGCTGGAAGTGTGTGCATGTGCAAAGTCTGTGAGTCTTAAAACCCTCTGAGTGAATCCAGGAAGAGGGAAGAGGCAGAGGGGCTGGAAGTATGTGCATGTGCACCGGCTGTGACTTTTTAAAAGTTCTGTGTAAATCCAGGAAGAGGGAACAGGCAGGGGGGCAGGAAGTGTGTCCATGTGCACCGCCTGGGAGTCTTAAAACCGTCTGAGTGAATCCAGGAAGAGGGAAGAGGCAGAGGGGCTGGATGTGTTTGCATGTGCACCAGCTGTGAGTTTTAAAAATGTCTCAGTGAATCCAGGAAGAGGGAAGAGGCAGATGGAGAAAAAGTGTGTGCATGTGCACCGGCTGTGAGTTGTAAAAAGGTCTGAGTGAATCCAGGAAGAGGGAAGAGGCAGAGGGGCTGGAAGTTTGTGCATGTGCACCGGCTGTGACTTTTTAAAAGTTCTGCGTAAATCCAGGAAGAGGGAACAGGCAGGGGGGCAGGAAGTGTGTCCATGTGCACCGCCTGGGAGTCTTAAAACCGTCTGAGTGAATCCAGGAAGAGGGAAAAAGCAGAGGGGCTGGAAGTGTGTGGATGCACACTCTATGAGTTTTAAAAAGATATGAGTGAATCCAGGAAGAGGCAGAGAGGCTGGAAGTGTGTACATGTACACAGGCTGCGAGTCTTAAAACCGTCTTATTGAATCCAGGAAGAGGGAAAAGGCAGAGGGGCTGGAAGTGTTTGCATGTGCACCGACTGTGAGTTTTAAAAATGTCTGAGTGAATCCAGGAAGAGGGAAGAGGCAGAGGGGCTGGAAGTGTGTGGGTGCACACTCTGTGAGTTTTAAAAAGGTCTGAGTGAATCCAGGAAGAGGCAGAGGGGCCGGAAGTGTTTGCATGTGCACCAGTTTGGAGTTTTAAAAAAGTCTGAGTTAATCCAGGAAGAGGCAAGAGGCAGAGGGGCTGGAGGTGTGTGGATTTGCACAGGCTGTGAGTTTTAAAAACGTCTGAGTGAATCCAGGAAGGGGGAAGAGGGAGAGGGGCTGGAGGTGTGTGGATGTGCACCGGCTGGGAGTTTTTAAAAGGTCTGAGTTAATCCAGGAAGAGGGAAGAGGCAGAGGGGTGGAAGTGTGTGGTGTACAGTCTGTGAGTTTGAAAAAGGTCTGAGTGAATCCAGGAAGAGGGAAGAGGCAGAGGGGCTGGAAGTGTGTGCATGTGCACTGGCTGTGAGTTTTTTAAATGTCTCAGTGAATCTAGGAAGAGGGAAGAGGCAGAGGGGCTGGAGGTGTGTGCTTGTGCACAGGCTGTGAGTCTTAAAAACGTCTGATTGAATCTATGAAGAGGGAAAAGGCAGAGGGGCTGGAAGTGTTTGCATGTGCACCGGCTGTGAGTTTTAAAAATGTCTGAGTGAATCCAGGAACAGGGAAGAGGCAGAGGGGATGGAAGTTTGTGCATGTGCACCGGCTGTGACTTTTTAAAAGTTCTGCGTATATCCAGGAAGAGGGAACAGGAAGGGGGGCAGGAAGTGTGTCCATGTGCACAGCCTGGGAGTCTTAAAACCGTCTGAGTGAATCCAGGAAGAGGGAAAAGGCAGAGGGGCTGGAAGTGTGTGGATGCACACTCTGTGAGTTTTAAAAAGATCTGAGTGAATCCAGGAAGAGGCAGAGGGGCTGGAAGTGTGTGCATGTGCACCGGCTGTGAGGTTTAAAAATGTCTGAGTGAATCCAGGAAGAGGGAAGAGGCAGAGGGGCTGGAAGTGTGTGCATGTGCACCGGCTGTGAGTTTTAAAAATGTCTGAGTGAATGCAGGAAGAGGGAAGAGGGAAAGGGGCCGGAAGTGTTTGCATGTGCACCGGCTGTGAGGTTTAAAAATGTCTGAGTGAATCCAGGAAGAGGGAAGAGGCAGAGGGGCTGGAAGTGTGTGCATGTGCACCGGCTGTGAGTTTTAAAAATGTCTGAGTGAATGCAGGAAGAGGGAAGAGGGAAAGGGGCCGGAAGTGTTTGCATGTGCACCGGTTGGGAGTTTTAAAAAGGTCTGAGTTAATCCAGGAAGAGGGAAGAGGCAGAGGGGCTGGAGGTGTGTGGATTTGCTCAGGCTGTGAGTTTTAAAAACGTCTGAGTGAATCCGGGAAGGGGGAAGAGCCAGAGGGGCTGGAGGTGTGTGCATGTGCACCGGCTGTGAGTTTTAAAAATGTCTGAGTGAATCCAGGAAGAGGGAAGAGGCAGAGGGGATGGACGTGTTTCCATGTGCACCAGCTGTGAGTTTTAAAAATGTCTGAGTGAATCCAGGAAGAGGGAAGAGGCAGATGGACAAAAAGTGTGTGCATGTGCACCGGCTGTGAGTTGTAAAAAGGTCTGAGTGAATCCAGGAAGAGGGAAGAGGCAGAGGGGCTGGAAGTTTGTGCATGTGCACCGGCTGTGACTTTTTAAAAGTTCTGCGTAAATCCAGGAAGAAGGAACAGGCAGGGGGGCAGGAAGTGTGTACATGTACACGGGCTGCGAGTCTTAAAACCATCTTATTGAATCCAGGAAGAGGGAAAAGGCAGAGGGGCTGGAAGTGTTTGCATGTGCACCGACTGTGAGTTTTAAAAATGTCTGAGTGAATCCAGGAAGAGGGAAGAGGCAGAGGGGTTGGAAGTCTGTGGGTGCACACTCTGTGAGTTTTAAAAAGGTCTGAGTGAATCCAGGAAGAGGCAGAGGGGCCGGAAGTGTTTGCATGTGCACGGGATGGGAGTTTTAAAAAGGTCTGAGTGAATCCAGGAAGAGGGAAGAGGCAGAGGGGCTGGAGGTGTGTGGATGTGCACAGGCTGTGAGTTTTAAAATGTCTGAGTGAATGCAGGAAGAGGGAAGAGGGAGAGGGGCCGGAAGTGTTTGCATGTGCACCGGTTGGGAGTTTTAAAAAGGTCTGAGTTAATCCAGGAAGAGGGA
The DNA here is from genome assembly GCF_964273705.1 of Natrix helvetica. Lineage (NCBI taxonomy): Eukaryota > Metazoa > Chordata > Lepidosauria > Squamata > Natricidae > Natrix > Natrix helvetica. Next base: position 56,135,777 of record NC_138555.1, on the reverse strand, counting down.
AGAGGCAGAGGGGCTGGAGGTGTGTGGATTTGCACAGGCTGTGAGTTTTAAAAACGTCTGAGTGAATCCAGGAAGGGGGAAGAGCCAGAGGGGCTGGACGTGTGTGGATGTGCACAGGCTGTGAGTTTTAAAAACGTCTGAGTGAACCCAGGAAGAGGGAAGAGGGAGAGGGGCTGGAACTGTTTGCATGTGCACCGGCTGGGAGTTTTTAAAAGGTCTGTGTTAATCCAGGAAGAGGGAAGAGGCAGAGGGGTGGAAGTGTTTGCATGTGCACCGACTGTGAGTTTTAAAAATGTCTGAGTGAATCCAGGAAGAGGGAAGAGGCAGAGGGGCTGGAAGTGTGTGCATGTGCACTGGCTGTGAGTTTTTTAAATGTCTCAGTGAATCCAGGAAGAGGGAAGAGGCAGAGGGGCTGGAAGTGTGTGCATGTGCACAGGCTGTGAGTCTTAAAAACGTCTGATTGAATCTATGAAGAGGGAAAAGGTAGAGGGGCTGGAAGTGTTTGCATGTGCACCGGTTGGGAGTTTTAAAAAGGTCTGAGTGAATCCAGGAAGAGGGAAGAGGCAGAGGGGCTGGAAGTGTGTGCATGTGCACCGGCTGTGAGTTTTAAAAATGTCTGAGTGAATCCAGGAAGAGGGAAAAGGCAGAGGGGCTGGAGGTGTGTGGATGCACACTCTGTGAGTTTTAAAAAGATCTGAGTGAATCCAGGAAGAGGCAGAGGGGCTGGAAGTGTGTACATGTACACGGGCTACGAGTCTTAAAACCGTCTTATTGAATCCAGGAAGAGGGAAAAGGCAGAGGGGCTGGAAGTGTTTGCATGTGCACCGACTGTGAGTTTTAAAAATGTCTGAGTGACTCCAGGAAGAGGGAAGAGGCAGAGGGGTTGGAAGTGTGTGGGTGCACACTCTGTGAGTTTTAAAAAGGTCTGAGTGAATCCAGGAAGAGGCAGAGGGGCCGGAAGTGTTTACATGTGCACGGGTTGGGAGTTTTAAAAAGGTCTGAGTGAATCCAGGAAGAGGGAAGAGGCAGAGGGGCTGGAGGTGTGTGGATGTGCACAGGCTGTGAGTCTTAAAAACGTCTGATTGAATCTATGAAGAGGGAAAAGGCAGAGGTGCTGGAAGTGTTTGCATGTGCACCGGCTGGGAGTTTTAAAAAGGTCTGAGTGAATCCAGGAAGAGGGAAGAGGCAGAGGGGCTGGAAGTGTGTGCATGTGCACCGGCTGTGAGTTTTAAAAATGTCTGAGTGAATGCAGGAAGAGGGAAGAGGGAAAGGGGCCGGAAGTGTTTGCATGTGCACCGGCTGGGAGTTTTAAAAAGGTCTGAGTTAATCCAGGAAGAGGGAAGAGGCAGAGGGGCTGGAGGTGTGTGGATTTGCTCAGGCTGTGAGTTTTAAAAACGTCTGAGTGAATCCGGGAAGGGGGAAGAGCCAGAGGGGCTGGAGGTGTGTGGATGTGCACAGCCTGTGAGTTTTAAAAACGTCTGAGTGAATCCAGGAAGAGGGAAGAGGGAGAGGGGCTGGAAGTGTGTGCATGTGCACCGGCTGTGAGTTGTAAAAAGGTCTGAGTGAATCCAGGAAGAGGGAAGAGGCAGAGGGGCTGGAAGTGTGTGCATGTGCACCGGCTGTGAGTTTTAAAAATGTCTGAGTGAATCCAGGAAGAGGGAAGAGGCAGAGGGGCTGGACGTGTTTCCATGTGCACCAGCTGTGAGTTTTAAAAATGTCTGAGTTAATCCAGGAAGAGGGAGGAGGCAGAGGGACAGGAAGTGTGTGCATGTGCACCGGCTGTGAGTTGTAAAAAGGTCTGAGTGAATCCAGGAAGAGGGAAGAGGCAGAGGGGCTGGAAGTGTGTGCATGTGCACCGGCTGTGAGTTTTAAAAATGTCTGAGTGAATCCAGGAAGAGGGAAGAGGCAGAGGGGCTGGACGTGTTTCCATGTGCACCAGCTGTGAGTTTTAAAAATGTCTGAGTTAATCCAGGAAGAGGGAGGAGGCAGAGGGACAGGAAGTGTGTGCATGTGCACCGGCTGTGAGTTGTAAAAAGGTCTGAGTGAATCCAGGAAGAGGGAAGAGGCAGAGGGGCTGGAAGTTTGTGCATGTGCACCGGCTGTGACTTTTTAAAAGTTCTGCGTAAATCCAGGAAGAGGGAACAGGCAGGGGGGCAGGAAGTGTGTCCATGTGCACCGCCTGGGAGTCTTAAAACCGTCTGAGTGAATCCAGGAAGAGGGAAAAAGCAGAGGGGCTGGAAGTGTGTGGATGCACACTCTGTGAGTTTTAAAAAGATCTGAGTGAATCCAGGAAGAGGCAGAGAGGCTGGAAGTGTGTACATGTACACAGGCTGCGAGTCTTAAAACCGTCTTATTGAATCCAGGAAGAGGGAAAAGGCAGAGGGGCTGGAAGTGTTTGCATGTGCACCGACTGTGAGTTTTAAAAATGTCTGAGTGAATCCAGGAAGAGGGAAGAGGCAGAGGGGCTGGAAGTGTGTTGGTGCACACTCTGTGAGTTTTAAAAAGGTCTGAGTGAATCCAGGAAGAGGCAGAGGGGCCGGAAGTGTTTGCATGTGCACCGACTGTGAGTTTTAAAAAGGTCTGAGTGAATCCAGGAAGAGGGAAGAGGCAGAGGGGCTGGAAGTGTGTGGGTGCACACTCTGTGAGTTTTAAAAAGGTCTGAGTGAATCCAGGAAGAGGCAGAGGGGCCGGAAGTGTTTCCATGTGCACGGGTTGGGAGTTTTAAAAACGTCTGAGTGAATGCAGAAAGAGGGAAGAGGGAGAGGTGCCGGAAGTGTTTGCATGTGCACCAGTTGGGAGTTTTAAAAAAGTCTGAGTTAATCCAGGAAGAGGCAAGAGGCAGAGGGGCTGGAGGTGTGTGGATTTGCACAGGCTGTGAGTTTTAAAAACGTCTGAGTGAATCCAGGAAGGGGGAAGAGCCAGAGGGGCTGGAGGTGTGTGGATGTGCACAGGCTGTGAGTTTTAAAAACGTCTTAGTGAATCCAGGAAGAGGGAAGAGGGAGAGGGGCTGGAACTGTTTGCATGTGCACCGGCTGGGAGTTTTTAAAAGGTCTGAGTTAATCCAGGAAGAGGGAAGAGGCAGAGGGGTGGAAGTGTGTGGTGTACAGTCTGTGAGTTTGAAAAAGGTCTGAGTGAATCCAGGAAGAGGGAAGAGGCAGAGGGGCTGGAAGTGTGTGCATGTGCACTGGCTGTGAGTTTTTTAAATGTCTCAGTGAATCTAGGAAGAGGGAAGAGGCAGAGGGGCTGGAGGTGTGTGCTTGTGCACAGGCTGTGAGTCTTAAAAACGTCTGATTGAATCTATGAAGAGGGAAAAGGCAGAGGGGCTGGAAGTGTTTGCATGTGCACCGGCTGTGAGTTTTAAAAATGTCTGAGTGAATCAAGGAAGAGGGAAGAGGCAGAGGGGCTGGAGGTGTGTGGATGTGCACAGGCTGTGAGTCTTAAAAACGTCTGATTGAATCTATGAAGAGGGAAAAGGCAGAGGTGCTGGAAGTGTTTGCATGTGCACCGGCTGGGAGTTTTAAAAAGGTCTGAGTGAATCCAGGAAGAGGGAAGAGGCAGAGGGGCTGGAAGTGTGTGCATGTGCACCGGCTGTGAGTTTTAAAAATGTCTGAGTGAATGCAGGAAGAGGGAAGAGGGAAAGGGGCCGGAAGTGTTTGCATGTGCACCGGCTGGGAGTTTTAAAAAGGTCTGAGTTAATCCAGGAAGAGGGAAGAGGCAGAGGGGCTGGAGGTGTGTGGATTTGCTCAGGCTGTGAGTTTTAAAAACGTCTGAGTGAATCCGGGAAGGGGGAAGAGCCAGAGGGGCTGGAGGTGTGTGGATGTGCACAGCCTGTGAGTTTTAAAAACGTCTGAGTGAATCCAGGAAGAGGGAAGAGGGAGAGGGGCTGGAAGTGTGTGCATGTGCACCGGCTGTGAGTTGTAAAAAGGTCTGAGTGAATCCAGGAAGAGGGAAGAGGCAGAGGGGCTGGAAGTGTGTGCATGTGCACCGGCTGTGAGTTTTAAAAATGTCTGAGTGAATCCAGGAAGAGGGAAGAGGCAGAGGGGCTGGACGTGTTTCCATGTGCACCAGCTGTGAGTTTTAAAAATGTCTGAGTTAATCCAGGAAGAGGGAGGAGGCAGAGGGACAGGAAGTGTGTGCATGTGCACCGGCTGTGAGTTGTAAAAAGGTCTGAGTGAATCCAGGAAGAGGGAAGAGGCAGAGGGGCTGGAAGTGTGTGCATGTGCACCGGCTGTGAGTTTTAAAAATGTCTGAGTGAATCCAGGAAGAGGGAAGAGGCAGAGGGGCTGGACGTGTTTCCATGTGCACCAGCTGTGAGTTTTAAAAATGTCTGAGTTAATCCAGGAAGAGGGAGGAGGCAGAGGGACAGGAAGTGTGTGCATGTGCACCGGCTGTGAGTTGTAAAAAGGTCTGAGTGAATCCAGGAAGAGGGAAGAGGCAGAGGGGCTGGAAGTTTGTGCATGTGCACCGGCTGTGACTTTTTAAAAGTTCTGCGTAAATCCAGGAAGAGGGAACAGGCAGGGGGGCAGGAAGTGTGTCCATGTGCACCGCCTGGGAGTCTTAAAACCGTCTGAGTGAATCCAGGAAGAGGGAAAAAGCAGAGGGGCTGGAAGTGTGTGGATGCACACTCTGTGAGTTTTAAAAAGATCTGAGTGAATCCAGGAAGAGGCAGAGAGGCTGGAAGTGTGTACATGTACACAGGCTGCGAGTCTTAAAACCGTCTTATTGAATCCAGGAAGAGGGAAAAGGCAGAGGGGCTGGAAGTGTTTGCATGTGCACCGACTGTGAGTTTTAAAAATGTCTGAGTGAATCCAGGAAGAGGGAAGAGGCAGAGGGGCTGGAAGTGTGTTGGTGCACACTCTGTGAGTTTTAAAAAGGTCTGAGTGAATCCAGGAAGAGGCAGAGGGGCCGGAAGTGTTTGCATGTGCACCGACTGTGAGTTTTAAAAAGGTCTGAGTGAATCCAGGAAGAGGGAAGAGGCAGAGGGGCTGGAAGTGTGTGGGTGCACACTCTGTGAGTTTTAAAAAGGTCTGAGTGAATCCAGGAAGAGGCAGAGGGGCCGGAAGTGTTTGCATGTGCACGGGTTGGGAGTTTTAAAAACGTCTGAGTGAATGCAGAAAGAGGGAAGAGGGAGAGGTGCCGGAAGTGTTTGCATGTGCACCAGTTGGGAGTTTTAAAAAAGTCTGAGTTAATCCAGGAAGAGGCAAGAGGCAGAGGGGCTGGAGGTGTGTGGATTTGCACAGGCTGTGAGTTTTAAAAACGTCTGAGTGAATCCAGGAAGGGGGAAGAGCCAGAGGGGCTGGAGGTGTGTGGATGTGCACAGGCTGTGAGTTTTAAAAACGTCTTAGTGAATCCAGGAAGAGGGAAGAGGGAGAGGGGCTGGAACTGTTTGCATGTGCACCGGCTGGGAGTTTTTAAAAGGTCTGAGTTAATCCAGGAAGAGGGAAGAGGCAGAGGGGTGGAAGTGTGTGGTGTACAGTCTGTGAGTTTGAAAAAGGTCTGAGTGAATCCAGGAAGAGGGAAGAGGCAGAGGGGCTGGAAGTGTGTGCATGTGCACTGGCTGTGAGTTTTTTAAATGTCTCAGTGAATCTAGGAAGAGGGAAGAGGCAGAGGGGATGGAGGTGTGTGCTTGTGCACAGGCTGTGAGTCTTAAAAACGTCTGATTGAATCTATGAAGAGGGAAAAGGCAGAGGGGCTGGAAGTGTTTGCATGTGCACCGGCTGTGAGTTTTAAAAATGTCTGAGTGAATCCAGGAACAGGGAAGAGGCAGAGGGGATGGAAGTTTGTGCATGTGCACCGGCTGTGACTTTTTAAAAGTTCTGCGTATATCCAGGAAGAGGGAACAGGCAGGGGGGCAGGAAGTGTGTCCATGTGCACCGCCTGGGAGTCTTAAAACCGTCTGAGTGAATCCAGGAAGAGGGAAAAGGCAGAGGGGCTGGAAGTGTGTGGATGCACACTCTGTGAGTTTTAAAAAGATCTGAGTGAATCCAGGAAGAGGCAGAGGGGCTGGAAGTGTGTACATGTACACAGGCTGCGAGTCTTAAAACCGTCTTATTGAATCCAGGAAGAGGGAAAAGGCAGAGGGACTGGAAGTGTTTGCATGTGTACCGACTGTGAGTTTTAAAAATGTCTGAGTGAATCCAGGAAAAGGGAAGAGGCAGAGGGGCTGGAAGTGTGTGGTTGCACACTCTGTGAGTTTTAAAAAGGTCTGAGTGAATCTAGGAAGAGGCAGAGGGGCCGGAAGTGTTTGCATGTGCACGGGTTGGGAGTTTTAAAAAGGTCTGAGTGAATCCAGGAAGAGGGAAGAGGCAGAGGGGCTGGAGGTGTGTGGATGTGCCCAGGCTTTGAGTCTTAAAAACGTCTGATTGAATCTATGAAGAGGGAAAAGGCAGAGGGGCTGGAAGTGTTTGCATGTGCACCGGCTGTGAGTTTTAAAAATGTCTGAGTGAATCCAGGAAGAGGGAAGAGGCAGAGGGGCTGGAAGTGTGTGCATGTGCACCGGCTGTGAGGTTTAAAAATGTCTGAGTGAATCCAGGAAGAGGGAAGAGGCAGAGGGGCTGGAAGTGTGTGCATGTGCACCGGCTGTGAGTTTTAAAAATGTCTGAGTGAATGCAGGAAGAGGGAAGAGGGAAAGGGGCCGGAAGTGTTTGCATGTGCACCGGTTGGGAGTTTTAAAAAGGTCTGAGTTAATCCAGGAAGAGGGAAGAGGCAGAGGGGCTGGAGGTGTGTGGATTTGCTCAGGCTGTGAGTTTTAAAAACGTCTGAGTGAATCCGGGAAGGGGGAAGAGCCAGAGGGGCTGGAGGTGTGTGCATGTGCACCGGCTGTGAGTTTTAAAAATGTCTGAGTGAATCCAGGAAGAGGGAAGAGGCAGAGGGGCTGGACGTGTTTGCATGTGCACCAGCTGTGAGTTTTAAAAATGTCTGAGTGAATCCAGGAAGAGGGAAGAGGCAGATGGACAAAAAGTGTTTGCATGTGCACCGGCTGTGAGTTGTAAAAAGGTCTGAGTGAATCCAGGAAGAGGGAAGAGGCAGAGGGGCTGGAAGTTTGTGCATGTGCACCGGCTGTGACTTTTTAAAAGTTCTGCGTAAATCCAGGAAGAGGGAACAGGCAGGGGGGCAGGAAGTGTGTCCATGTGCACCGCCTGGGAGTCTTAAAACCGTCTGAGTGAATCCAGGAAGAGGGAAAAGGCAGAGGGGCTGGAAGTGTGTGGATGCACACTCTGTGAGTTTTAAAAAGATCTGAGTGAATCCAGGAAGAGGCAGAGGGGCTGGAAGTGTTTGGTGCACAGTCTGTGAGTCTTAAAACCGTCTGAGTGAATCTATGAAGAGGGAAGAGGCAGACATGCTGGAAGTGTATGCATATGCACTGGCTGTGAGTTTGAAAAAGGTCTGAGTGAATCCAGGAAGAGGGAAGAGGCAGACGTGCTGGAAGTGTGTGCATGTGCACAGGCTGTGAGTCTTAAAACCGTCTTATTGAATCCAGGAAGAGGAAAAAGGCAGAGGGGCTGGAAGTGTTTGCATGTACACTGGCTGTGAGTTTTAAAAAGGTCTGAGTTAATCCAGGAAGAGGGAGGAGGCAGAGGGACAGGAAGTGTGTGCATGTGCACCGGCTGTGAGTTGTAAAAAGGTCTGAGTGAATCCAGGAAGAGGCAGAGGGGCTGGAAGTGTGTACATGTACACGGGCTGCGAGTCTTAAAACCGTCTTATTGAATCCAGGAAGAGGGAAAAGTGAGAGGGGCTGGACGTTTTTGCATGTGCACCAGCTGTGAGTTTTAAAAATGTCTGAGTTAATCCAGGAAGAGGGAAGAGGCAGATGGAGAAAAAGTGTGTGCATGTGCACAGGCTGTGAGTTTTAAAAACGTCTGAGTGAATCCAGGAAGGGGGAAGAGCCAGAGGGACTGGAGGTGTGTGGATGTGCACCGGCTGTCAGTTGTAAAAAGTTCTGCCTAAATCCAGGAAGAGGGAACAGGCAGGGGGGCAGGAACTGTGTCCATGTGCACCACCTGGGAGTCTTAAAACCGTCTGAGTGAATCCAGGAAGAGGGAACAGGCAGGGGGGCAGGAGGTCTGTGCATTAGCACCGCCTAGGAGTCTTAAAACCGTCTGAGTGAATCCAGGAAAAGGCAGAGGGGCTGGAAGTGTGTACATGTACAAAGGCTGCAAGTCTTAAAACCGTCTTATTGAATCCGAGAAGAGGAAAAAGGCAGAGGGGCTGGAAGTGTTTGCATGTGCACCGGCTGTGAGTTTTAAAAAGGTCTGAGTTAATCCAGGAAGAGGGAGGAGGCAGAGGGACAGGAAGTGTGTGCATGTGCACCGGCTGTGAGTTGTAAAAAGGTCTGAGTGAATCCAGGAAGAGGGAAGAGGCAGAGGGGCTGGAAGTGTGTGCATGTGCACCGGCTGTGAGTTTTAAAAATGTCTGAGTGAATCCAGGAACAGGGAAAAGGCAGAGGGGCTGGACGTGTTTGCATGTGCACCAGCTGTGAGTTTTAAAAATGTCTGAGTGAATACAGGAAGAGGGAAGAGGAAGAGGGACAGGAAGTGTGTGCATGTGCACTGGCTGTGAGTTTTAAAAACGTCTGAGTGAATCAAGGAAGAGGGAAGAGGGAAGAGGCAGAGGGGTGGAAGTGTGTGGTGTACAGTCTGTGAGTTTGAAAAAGGTCTGAGTTAATCCAGGAAGGGGGAAGAGGCAGAGGTGTGGAAGTGTGTGGTGCACAGTCTGTGAGTCTTAAAACCCTCTGAGTGAATCCAGGAAGAGGGAAGAGGCAGACGTGCTGGAAATGTGTGCATGTGCACAGGCTGTGAGTCTTAAAACCGCCTTATTGAATCCAGGAAGAGGGAAAAGTCAGAGGGGCTGGACGTGTTTGCATGTGCACCAGCTGTGAGTTTTAAAAATGTTTGAGTGAATCCAGGAAGAGGGAAGAGGCAGATGGACAAAAAGTGTGTGCATGTGCACCGGCTGTGAATTGTAAAAAGGTCTGAGTGAATCCAGGAAGGGGGAAGAGGCAGAGGGGCTGGAAGTTTGTGCATGTGCACCGGCTGTGACTTTTTAAAAGTTCTGCGTAAATCCAGGAAGAGGGAACAGGCAGGGGGGCAGGAAGTGTGTCCATGTGCACCGCCTGGGAGTCTTAAAACCGTCTGAGTGAATCCAGGAAGAGGGAAAAGGCAGAGGGGCTGGAAGTGTGTGGATGCACACTCTGTGAGTTTTAAAAAGATCTGAGTGAATCCAGGAAGAGGCAGAGGGGCTGGAAGTGTGTACATGTACACAGGCTGCGAGTCTTAAAACCGTCTTATTGAATCCAGGAAGAGGGAAAAGGCAGAGGGACTGGAAGTGTTTGCATGTGTACCGACTGTGAGTTTTAAAAATGTCTGAGTGAATCCAGGAAAAGGGAAGAGGCAGAGGGGCTGGAAGTGTGTGGTTGCACACTCTGTGAGTTTTAAAAAGGTCTGAGTGAATCCAGGAAGAGGCAGAGGGGCTGGAAGTGTGTACATGTACACGGGCTGCGAGTCTTAAAACCGTCTTATTGAATCCAGGAAGAGGGAAAAGGCAGAGGGGCTGGAAGTGTTTGCATGTGCACCGACTGTGAGTTTTAAAAATGTCTGAGTGAATCCAGGAAGAGGCAGAGGGGCCGGAAGTGTTTGCATGTGCACGGGTTGGGAGTTTTAAAAAGGTCTGAGTGAATCCAGTAAGAGGGAAGAGCAAGAGGGGCTGGAGGTGTGTGGATGTGCACAGGCTGTGAGTTTTAAAAACATCTGAGTGAATCCACGAAGAGGGAAGAGGGAGAGGGGCTGGAACTGTTTGCATGTGCACCGGCTGGGAGTTTTTAAAAGGTCTGAGTTAATCCAGGAAGAGGGAAGAGGCAGAGGGGTGGAAGTCTGTGGTGTACAGTCTGTGAGTTTGAAAAAGGTCTGAGTGAATCCAGGAAGAGGGAAGAGGCAGAGGGGCTGGAAGTGTGTGCATGTGCACTGGCTGTGAGTTTTTTAAATGTCTCAGTGAATCCAGGAAGAGGGAAGAGGCAGAGGGGCTGGAAGTGTGTGCATGTGCACAGGCTGTGAGTCTTAAAAACGTCTGATTGAATCTATGAAGAGGGAAAAGGCAGAGGGGCTGGAAGTGTTTGCATGTGCACCGGCTGGGAGTTTTAAAAAGGTCTGAGTGAATCCAGGAAGAGGGAAGGGGCTGAGGGGCTGGAAGTGTGTGCATGTGCACCGGCTGTGAGTTTTAAAAAGGTCTGAGTGAATCCAGGAAGAGGGAAGGGGCTGAGGGGCTGGAAGTGTGTGCATGTGCACCGGCTGTGAGTTTTAAAAATGTCTGACTGAATCCAGGAAGGGGGAAGAGCCAGAGGGGCTGGAGGTGTGTGGATGTGCACAGGCTGTGAGTTTTAAAAATGTCTGAGTGAATCCAGGAAGAGGGAAGAGGAAGAGGGACAGGAAGTGTGTGCATGTGCACTGGCTGTGAGTTTTAAAAACGTCTGAGTGAATCAAGGAAGAGGGAAGAGGGAAGAGGCAGAGGGGTGGAAGTGTGTGGTGTACAGTCTGTGAGTTTGAAAAAGGTCTGAGTTAATCCAGGAAGGGGGAAGAGGCAGAGGGGTGGAAGTGTGTGGTGCACAGTCTGTGAGTCTTAAAACCCTCTGAGTGAATCCAGGAAGAGGGAAAAGGCAGAGGGACTGGAAGTGTTTGCATGTGCACCGACTGTGAGTTTTAAAAATGTCTGAGTGAATCCAGGAAAAAGGAAGAGGCAGAGGGGCTGGAAGTGTGTGGTTGCACACTCTGTGAGTTTTAAAAAGGTCTGAGTGAATCCAGGAAGAGGCAGAGGGGCCGGAAGTGTTTGCATGTGCACGGGTTGGGAGTTTTAAAAAGGTCTGAGTGAATCCAGGAAGAGGGAAGAGGCAGAGGGGCTGGAGGTGTGTGGATGTGCCCAGGCTTTGAGTCTTAAAAACGTCTGATTGAATCTATAAAGAGGGAAAAGGCAGAGGGGCTGGAAGTGTTTGCATGTGCACCGGCTGTGAGTTTTAAAAATGTCTGAGTGAATCCAGGAAGAGGGAAGAGGCAGAGGGGCTGGAAGTGTGTGCATGTGCACCGGCTGTGAGGTTTAAAAATGTCTGAGTGAATCCAGGAACAGGGAAAAGGCAGAGGGGCTGGAGGTGTGTGGATGCACACTCTGTGAGTTTTAAAAAGATCTGAGTGAATCCAGGAAGACGCAGAGGGGCTGGAAGTGTGTACATGTACATGGACTACGAGTCTTAAAACCGTCTTATTGAATCCAGGAAGAGGGAAAAGGCAGAGGGGCTGGAAGTGTTTGCATGTGCACCGACTGTGAGTTTTAAAAATGTCTGAGTGAATCCAGGAAGAGGGAAGAGGCAGAGGGGTTGGAAGTGTGTGGGTGCACACTCTGTGAGTTTTAAAAAGGTCTGAGTGAATCCAGGAAGAGGCAGAGGGGCCGGAAGTGTTTGCATGTGCACGGGTTGGGAGTTTTAAAAAGGTCTGAGTGAATCCAGGAAGAGGGAAGAGGCAGAGGGGCTGGAGGTGTGTGGATGTGCACAGGCTGTGAGTCTTAAAAACGTCTGATTGAATCTATGAAGAGGGAAAAGCCAGAGGTGCTGGAAGTGTTTGCATGTGCACCGGCTGGGAGTTTTAAAAAGGTCTGAGTGAATCCAGGAAGAGGGAAGAGGCAGAGGGGCTGGAAGTGTGTGCATGTGCACCGGCTGTGAGTTTTAAAAATGTCTGAGTGAATGCAGGAAGAGGGAAGAGGGAAAGGGGCCGGAAGTGTTTGCATGTGCACCGGTTGGGAGTTTTAAAAAGGTCTGAGTTAATCCAGGAAGAGGGAAGAGGCAGAGGGGCTGGAGGTGTGTGGATTTGCTCAGGCTGTGAGTTTTAAAAACGTCTGAGTGAATCCGGGAAGGGGGAAGAGCCAGAGGGGCTGGAGGTGTGTGGATGTGCACAGGCTGTGAGTTTTAAAAACGTCTGAGTGAATTCAGGAAGAGGGAAGAGGGAGAGGGGCTGGAAGTGTGTGCATGTGCACCGGCTGTGAGTTGTAAAAAGGTCTGAGTGAATCCAGGAAGAGGGAAGAGGCAGAGGGGCTGGAAGTGTGTGCATGTGTACCGGCTGTGAGTTTTAAAAATGTCTGAGTGAATCCAGGAAGAGGGAAGAGGCAGAGGGGCTGGACGTGTTTCCATGTGCACCAGCTGTGAGTTTTAAAAATGTCTGAGTTAATCCAGGAAGAGGGAGGAGGCAGAGGGACAGGAAGTGTGTGCATGTGCACCGGCTGTGAGTTGTAAAAAGGTCTGAGTGAATCCAGGAAGAGGGAAGAGGCAGAGGGGCTGGAAGTGTGTGCATGTGCACCGGCTGTGAGTTTTAAAAATGTCTGAGTTAATCCAGGAAGAGGGAAAAGGCAGAGGGGCTGGACGTGTTTGCATGTGCCCCAGCTGTGAGTTTTAAAAATGTCTGAGTGAATCCAGGAAGAGGGAAGAGGCAGATGGACAAAAAGTGTGTGCATGTGCACCGGCTGTGAGTTGTAAAAAGGTCTGAGTGAATCCAGGAAGAGGGAAGAGGCAGAGGGGTTGGAAGTGTGTGGGTGCACACTCTGTGAGTTTTAAAAAGGTCTGAGTGAATCCAGGAAGAGGCAGAGGGGCCGGAAGTGTTTGCATGTGCACGGGTTGGGAGTTTTAAAAAGGTCTGAGTGAATCCAGGAAGAGGGAAGAGGCAGAGGGGCTGGAGGTGTGTGGATGTGCACAGGCTGTGAGTTTTAAAATGTCTGAGTGAATGCAGGAAGAGGGAAGAGGGAGAGGGGCCGGAAGTGTTTGCATGTGCACCGGTTGGGAGTTTTAAAAAGGTCTGAGTTAATCCAGGAAGAGGGAAGAGGCAGAGGGGCTGGAGGTGTGTGGATTTGCACAGGCTGTGAGTTTTAAAAACGTCTGAGTGAATCCAGGAAGGGGGAAGAGCCAGAGGGGCTGGAGGTGTGTGGATGTGCACAGGCTGTGAGTTTTAAAAACGTCTGAGTGAACCCAGGAAGAGGGAAGAGGGAGAGGGGCTGGAACTGTTTGCATGTGCACCGGCTGGGAGTTTTTAAAAGGTCTGAGTTAATCCAGGAAGAGGGAAGAGGCAGAGGGGTGGAAGTGTGTGGTGTACAGTCTGTGAGTTTGAAAAAGGTCTGAGTGAATCCAGGAAGAGGGAAGAGGCAGAGGGGCTGGAAGTGTGTGCATGTGCACTGGCTGTGAGTTTTTTAAATGTCTCAGTGAATCCAGGAAGAGGGAAGAGGCAGAGGGGCTGGAAGTGTGTGCATGTGCACAGGCTGTGAGTCTTAAAAACGTCCGATTGAATCTATGAAGAGGGAAAAGGTAGAGGGGCTGGAAGTGTTTGCATGTGCACCGGTTGGGAGTTTTAAGAAGGTCTGAGTGAATCCAGGAAGAGGGAAGAGGCAGAGGGGCTGGAAGTGTGTGCATGTGCACCGGCTGTGAGTTTTAAAAATGTCTGAGTGAATCCAGGAAGAGGGAAAAGGCAGAGGGGCTGGAGGTGTGTGGATGCACACTCTGTGAGTTTTAAAAAGATCTGAGTGAATCCAGGAAGAGGCAGAGGGGCTGGAAGTGTGTACATGTACACTGGCTACGAGTCTTAAAACCGTCTTATTGAATCCAGGAAGAGGGAAAATGCAGAGGGGCTGGAAGTGTTTGCATGTGCACCGACTGTGAGTGTTAGGGTTCTAAATACCATGCAGAAATAAATCATTGTCCAAGGCAAAACATCCTTAATGGTGCAATTTATTCCACAGGCATGTTAGCACCGCTATGGAAATTTCAACTCTGGAAGCACATTCTCTAAGTTCAACCAGTTGAAAGTTCATGATCTCTCCCCACACCCACAAATCCATCACATGTTCCAATCATCATCTTCCACGCTGGCATGTACACCCATCTTCTTCCGGCCAGGTGTCGAGGTGCTGAGACAAAAGATGACCTTGGCTTCTACAAAAGAATGTCAACAATCCATTCTACAATCCTACTCCTTTCTATTCCCCCCTCCCAACTACTACACTATTGAAACAGCATAGAAAATTATAAGAAAGTGTGGCAGGCCAAAGATCCTAAAAAGAACATAACTACAGGCCTGACAGGCGGCCTCTCCTCAAAAGAAAAACGTTTCCTGCAAAGAGAATAACATAAAAGTTAACATAACAAAATTAACCACCTTTTCTCCACCCAGGGGAACCCCTTGACTTCTCGGGAAACTTCCCATTGAATTGCTTTACTAACTTCTCCACTTTCAGGTTCCCACTGTTTACCCAATTAGCTTCAGACCAAGGGTAACCCTTCCAATGCACTAAGTACTGTAAGCAACCCCTATTCAGCCTGAAATCTACAATTTTTTCCACCTCAGATTGTGTTTCCCCTTCCATCACTACAGGAGGAGATTGAGCTTGGGTGGATGCTCTTCTGTTAGACCCAATTACTGGTTTCAACAAGCTACAATGAAATTCTGGGTCAATTTCCCCTAGACTTCTGGGTAGACTGAGTTGAACTGTAACTGAGTTAACTATCTTCACTATTGGGAATGGACCTAGAAATTTTGGACCCAATTCCTTGCTAAGCATTTCTAATCTTATGTATTTGGTAGATACAAAAACATTGCCCCCCACACGGTAGGGGTTTAGGAGTGAGCGACGTTGATCATCTTGCTTCTGGTAGGCTTCTGCCGCAACTGCTATAGCCTTCTTCGTATTCTCCCATCCTTTCTTTAGCATGTCCATCCATTCACTCAAAGACATGAAAGAAGGAGGTTCTCTAGGCAACTCAGGCATGGCAACAACTTCCATGCCACTGGTAATCTGGAAACCCGCTAATCCTCTGCTGCTGTGGACCGCATCGTTGTACGCCACTTCGGCGAAGGGTAGCAAGTCCGACCAGTTGTCGTGCTGATAGTCCACAAAACACCTGATGTATCGTTCCACCACCGCATTGGCTCCCTCTGCTGCGCCGTTCATGCTGGGATGAACCTCTGAGCTCAGTTCTTGTGTGGACCCAATAGATCTCAGGACCTCTCTCCAGAACTTGGCAGTGAACTGGACTCCGCGGTCTGAAATGATCCTCTTGGGTACTCCATGCAGGCGATAAATGTGTTTCACAAACATTTTCGCTAATTCGTTTGCGGATGGCAATCCTGAGCAAGCAATGAAGTGTGCCTGCTTAGAAAACAAATCAATAACAGTCCAAATTACTTTATGCCCACTGCTGTCTGGGAGTTCCATGATGTAGTCCATTGCGACCTCTTCCCATTGCCGTTTCGGGCTCTCTGCTGCAGGTGCTGTAGGTTCTGGGCTCTTGGATCCATTCAACCACGGCTGGCCTTGTTCCTCCTCCGAGGCCTCCCCCTTGGTAGGACTCTTTGTCACCTTAAGTTGGGGATCCTCCTCCGGAGATTGTTTGCCCTTTTCCTCTTCCAAGGCCTCCCTCTTGGTAGGACACTTCGTCACTTTAAGTTGGGGATCCTCTTCCAGAGGTTGTTGGGCCAGATGACTTTTCTGTGCAGGCATCTGGGGCCCTCTCTTAACCACCGTGGCAATTGGTACACACGTTTGTTCTTCGGCAATTCCCTCCTCCGAGGCCTCCCCCTTGGTAGGACTCTTCGCCACCTGAAGTTGGGGATCCTCTTCCAGAGGTCGTTTAGGCTTTTCCCCTTCCGAGGCCTCCCCCTTAGTTGGACTCTTTGTCACCTTAAGTTGGGGATCCTCCTCCGGAGATTGTCTGCCCTTTTCCTCTTCCGAGGCCTCCCCCTTGGTAGGACACTTCCTCACCTTAAGTTGGGGATCCTCTTCCAGAGGTTGTTGGACCAGATGACTCTTCTGTGGTGGCATCTGGGACCCTCTCTTTACCGCCGTGGTGGTTGGTGCGCACGTTTGTGGCATTGGGGCTGGAGCCAAACACTCTGACGCTCTGTGGCCAAGTTGACAACAATGGTGGCATTTAATTGGCCCCCACGAGGAATGGAACCTAGTTACATCTCTAAACTTAGGAACCGTTTCATCACACTGCCTTGCTCTCCAACTTGCAGCTGTCCCCTTGGTAAACCCTTCTTCCATGGTGGAGATTGCTTCTCTGTAGGAAGGTGGAGTAAGAACCTTTTGGGGCATTGCAGATGCACCTTGTCCCGCTTCCCATCTTGCAGGCCTGGCTTTGGTAATCCCTTCTTCCATGTTGGTGATTGCTACTCTGTAGGAAGGTGGGGTAAGAACCACTTGGGGCCTTACAGGCGCACAATTTCCCGCCATCCATCCCGCAGGCCTCCCTTTGATAATACCTTCTTCCATGGAGATTTCTTCTCTGTAGGAAGGTCTGGTAAGAACCTTTTGGGGCCTTGCAGGGGAGACTGGAACCGGTGGGGAGGTCAATCCCTCGGTTGGCCACTGCCCAGCTTTCTGCCATGGTGCCATCTGCTGAGGGAGGGCAGGTGCCCACTGGCATCCCTCCCATCCATGACCTGGGGTTAAGACCCATCCCGGGGTTGCCTGCTTCACAGGTTGCAGCTCAACCAATGATGGCTGGCTAGGGGGTTTTACGTGCCAAGGACCCTCCTGCTGGCTTGGAGGAGTTATGGGCCAAGTAGGTGCCCTTTGCTGGCTTGGATGAGTTATGGGCCAAGTAGGTGCCCTCTGCTGGCTTGGAGCATTTCCCCATGCTGATGGCAAAGGAGTTTGTAAGTAGCATCTCTTCCATCCAAGTCCTGGGAGGAAAGCCCAATTTACTGCCCAATTTGCTTCATTTACTGGTTGCAGCCCCATTTGTGGTGGCTTGCAAGTAACAGATGCTGGAAAAATTCCTTCTTCCTGCCTCCTTTGAAATTCCCATTTTGAAAGGGAATCTTTCTTCCAGCTAGTTGCATGGTGATAAGCCATTTTAATTATTGCCGTCTGGAAGGAGCCCAAACCTCCGTTCTAAGGGTGTTTTTTTTTTTCCAATCTTGCTTCTAAGCTGGGGGGGAAGGAGGGGGAGCATGCACTCACAATTTTGCTGAAGAAGTCCGTCTGAGATTTCCTTCGTCTTGTCGCGTCTCCTCCTGCATTCCTCCAGATGCAATTAAACTGGAAACAGCATTCCATTGCCTTTGAAGTTCCGTACTCCTCTTCTTATCACCAAAAGCTTCTCATTTATTCTTCGCTGATATTTACGCTGTCCCGGTCAGCATTGGGGATGCTGAGACCCACATCACCAGATCTTCCATCACCAGCCCTTCCCCCTTGATAGGGGGAGGGAGCTAGTGAAATATTTTTAAAGTAGAGAGTTGAAATAATGTTAGGGTTCTAAATACCATGCAGAAATAAATCATTGTCCAAGGCAAAACATCCTTAATGGTGCAATTTATTCCACAGGCATGTTAGCACCGCTATGGAAATTTCAACTCTGGAAGTACATTCTCTAAGTTCAACCAGTTGAAAGTTCATGATCTCTCCCCACACCCACAAATCCATCACATGTTCCAATCATCATCTTCCACGCTGGCATGTACACCCATCTTCTTCCGGCCAGGTGTCGAGGTGCTGAGACAAAAGATGACCTTGGCTTCTACAAAAGAATGTCAACAATCCATTCTACAATCCTACTCCTTTCTATTCCCCCCTCCCAACTACTACACTATTGAAACAGCATAGAAAATTATAAGAAAATGTGGCAGGCCAAAGATCCTAAAAAGAACATAACTACAGGCCTGACAGTGAGTTTTAAAAATGTCTGAGTGACTCCAGGAAGAGGGAAGAGGCAGAGGGGTTGGAAGTGTGTGGGTGCACACTCTGTGAGTTTTAAAAAGGTCTGAGTGAATCCAGGAAGAGGCAGAGGGGCCGGAAGTGTTTGCCTGTGCACGGGTTGGGAGTTTTAAAAAGGTCTGAGTGAATCCAGGAAGAGGGAAGAGGCAGAGGGGTGGAAGTGTGTGGTGCACAGTCTGTGAGTCTTAAAACCCTCTGAGTGAATCCAGGAAGAGGGAAGAGGCAGACGTGCTGGAAATGTGTGCATGTGCACAGGCTGTGAGTCTTAAAACCGCCTTATTGAATCCAGGAAGAGGGAAAAGTCAGAGGGGCTGGACGTGTTTGCATGTGCACCAGCTGTGAGTTTTAAAAATGTTTGAGTGAATCCAGGAAGAGGGAAGAGGCAGATGGACAAAAAGTGTGTGCATGTGCACCGGCTGTGAATTGTAAAAAGGTCTGAGTGAATCCAGGAAGGGGGAAGAGGCAGAGGGGCTGGAAGTTTGTGCATGTGCACCGGCTGTGACTTTTTAAAAGTTCTGCGTAAATCCAGGAAGAGGGAACAGGCAGGGGGGCAGGAAGTGTGTCCATGTGCACCGCCTGGGAGTCTTAAAACCGTCTGAGTGAATCCAGGAAGAGGGAAAAGGCAGAGGGGCTGGAAGTGTGTGGATGCACACTCTGTGAGTTTTAAAAAGATCTGAGTGAATCCAGGAAGAGGCAGAGGGGCTGGAAGTGTGTACATGTACACAGGCTGCGAGTCTTAAAACCGTCTTATTGAATCCAGGAAGAGGGAAAAGGCAGAGGGACTGGAAGTGTTTGCATGTGTACCGACTGTGAGTTTTAAAAATGTCTGAGTGAATCCAGGAAAAGGGAAGAGGCAGAGGGGCTGGAAGTGTGTGGTTGCACACTCTGTGAGTTTTAAAAAGGTCTGAGTGAATCCAGGAAGAGGCAGAGGGGCTGGAAGTGTGTACATGTACACGGGCTGCGAGTCTTAAAACCGTCTTATTGAATCCAGGAAGAGGGAAAAGGCAGAGGGGCTGGAAGTGTTTGCATGTGCACCGACTGTGAGTTTTAAAAATGTCTGAGTGAATCCAGGAAGAGGCAGAGGGGCCGGAAGTGTTTGCATGTGCACGGGTTGGGAGTTTTAAAAAGGTCTGAGTGAATCCAGTAAGAGGGAAGAGCAAGAGGGGCTGGAGGTGTGTGGATGTGCACAGGCTGTGAGTTTTAAAAACATCTGAGTGAATCCACGAAGAGGGAAGAGGGAGAGGGGCTGGAACTGTTTGCATGTGCACCGGCTGGGAGTTTTTAAAAGGTCTGAGTTAATCCAGGAAGAGGGAAGAGGCAGAGGGGTGGAAGTCTGTGGTGTACAGTCTGTGAGTTTGAAAAAGGTCTGAGTGAATCCAGGAAGAGGGAAGAGGCAGAGGGGCTGGAAGTGTGTGCATGTGCACTGGCTGTGAGTTTTTTAAATGTCTCAGTGAATCCAGGAAGAGGGAAGAGGCAGAGGGGCTGGAAGTGTGTGCATGTGCACAGGCTGTGAGTCTTAAAAACGTCTGATTGAATCTATGAAGAGGGAAAAGGCAGAGGGGCTGGAAGTGTTTGCATGTGCACCGGCTGGGAGTTTTAAAAAGGTCTGAGTGAATCCAGGAAGAGGGAAGGGGCTGAGGGGCTGGAAGTGTGTGCATGTGCACCGGCTGTGAGTTTTAAAAAGGTCTGAGTGAATCCAGGAAGAGGGAAGGGGCTGAGGGGCTGGAAGTGTGTGCATGTGCACCGGCTGTGAGTTTTAAAAATGTCTGACTGAATCCAGGAAGGGGGAAGAGCCAGAGGGGCTGGAGGTGTGTGGATGTGCACAGGCTGTGAGTTTTAAAAATGTCTGAGTGAATCCAGGAAGAGGGAAGAGGAAGAGGGACAGGAAGTGTGTGCATGTGCACTGGCTGTGAGTTTTAAAAACGTCTGAGTGAATCAAGGAAGAGGGAAGAGGGAAGAGGCAGAGGGGTGGAAGTGTGTGGTGTACAGTCTGTGAGTTTGAAAAAGGTCTGAGTTAATCCAGGAAGGGGGAAGAGGCAGAGGGGTGGAAGTGTGTGGTGCACAGTCTGTGAGTCTTAAAACCCTCTGAGTGAATCCAGGAAGAGGGAAAAGGCAGAGGGACTGGAAGTGTTTGCATGTGCACCGACTGTGAGTTTTAAAAATGTCTGAGTGAATCCAGGAAAAAGGAAGAGGCAGAGGGGCTGGAAGTGTGTGGTTGCACACTCTGTGAGTTTTAAAAAGGTCTGAGTGAATCCAGGAAGAGGCAGAGGGGCCGGAAGTGTTTGCATGTGCACGGGTTGGGAGTTTTAAAAAGGTCTGAGTGAATCCAGGAAGAGGGAAGAGGCAGAGGGGCTGGAGGTGTGTGGATGTGCCCAGGCTTTGAGTCTTAAAAACGTCTGATTGAATCTATAAAGAGGGAAAAGGCAGAGGGGCTGGAAGTGTTTGCATGTGCACCGGCTGTGAGTTTTAAAAATGTCTGAGTGAATCCAGGAAGAGGGAAGAGGCAGAGGGGCTGGAAGTGTGTGCATGTGCACCGGCTGTGAGGTTTAAAAATGTCTGAGTGAATCCAGGAACAGGGAAAAGGCAGAGGGGCTGGAGGTGTGTGGATGCACACTCTGTGAGTTTTAAAAAGATCTGAGTGAATCCAGGAAGACGCAGAGGGGCTGGAAGTGTGTACATGTACATGGACTACGAGTCTTAAAACCGTCTTATTGAATCCAGGAAGAGGGAAAAGGCAGAGGGGCTGGAAGTGTTTGCATGTGCACCGACTGTGAGTTTTAAAAATGTCTGAGTGAATCCAGGAAGAGGGAAGAGGCAGAGGGGTTGGAAGTGTGTGGGTGCACACTCTGTGAGTTTTAAAAAGGTCTGAGTGAATCCAGGAAGAGGCAGAGGGGCCGGAAGTGTTTGCATGTGCACGGGTTGGGAGTTTTAAAAAGGTCTGAGTGAATCCAGGAAGAGGGAAGAGGCAGAGGGGCTGGAGGTGTGTGGATGTGCACAGGCTGTGAGTCTTAAAAACGTCTGATTGAATCTATGAAGAGGGAAAAGCCAGAGGTGCTGGAAGTGTTTGCATGTGCACCGGCTGGGAGTTTTAAAAAGGTCTGAGTGAATCCAGGAAGAGGGAAGAGGCAGAGGGGCTGGAAGTGTGTGCATGTGCACCGGCTGTGAGTTTTAAAAATGTCTGAGTGAATGCAGGAAGAGGGAAGAGGGAAAGGGGCCGGAAGTGTTTGCATGTGCACCGGTTGGGAGTTTTAAAAAGGTCTGAGTTAATCCAGGAAGAGGGAAGAGGCAGAGGGGCTGGAGGTGTGTGGATTTGCTCAGGCTGTGAGTTTTAAAAACGTCTGAGTGAATCCGGGAAGGGGGAAGAGCCAGAGGGGCTGGAGGTGTGTGGATGTGCACAGGCTGTGAGTTTTAAAAACGTCTGAGTGAATTCAGGAAGAGGGAAGAGGGAGAGGGGCTGGAAGTGTGTGCATGTGCACCGGCTGTGAGTTGTAAAAAGGTCTGAGTGAATCCAGGAAGAGGGAAGAGGCAGAGGGGCTGGAAGTGTGTGCATGTGCATCGGCTGTGAGTTTTAAAAATGTCTGAGTGAATCCAGGAAGAGGGAAGAGGCAGAGGGGCTGGACGTGTTTCCATGTGCACCAGCTGTGAGTTTTAAAAATGTCTGAGTTAATCCAGGAAGAGGGAGGAGGCAGAGGGACAGGAAGTGTGTGCATGTGCACCGGCTGTGAGTTGTAAAAAGGTCTGAGTGAATCCAGGAAGAGGGAAGAGGCAGAGGGGCTGGAAGTGTGTGCATGTGCACCGGCTGTGAGTTTTAAAAATGTCTGAGTTAATCCAGGAAGAGGGAAAAGGCAGAGGGGCTGGACGTGTTTGCATGTGCCCCAGCTGTGAGTTTTAAAAATGTCTGAGTGAATCCAGGAAGAGGGAAGAGGCAGATGGACAAAAAGTGTGTGCATGTGCACCGGCTGTGAGTTGTAAAAAGGTCTGAGTGAATCCAGGAAGAGGGAAGAGGCAGAGGGGTTGGAAGTGTGTGGGTGCACACTCTGTGAGTTTTAAAAAGGTCTGAGTGAATCCAGGAAGAGGCAGAGGGGCCGGAAGTGTTTGCATGTGCACGGGTTGGGAGTTTTAAAAAGGTCTGAGTGAATCCAGGAAGAGGGAAGAGGCAGAGGGGCTGGAGGTGTGTGGATGTGCACAGGCTGTGAGTTTTAAAATGTCTGAGTGAATGCAGGAAGAGGGAAGAGGGAGAGGGGCCGGAAGTGTTTGCATGTGCACCGGTTGGGAGTTTTAAAAAGGTCTGAGTTAATCCAGGAAGAGGGAAGAGGCAGAGGGGCTGGAGGTGTGTGGATTTGCACAGGCTGTGAGTTTTAAAAACGTCTGAGTGAATCCAGGAAGGGGGAAGAGCCAGAGGGGCTGGAGGTGTGTGGATGTGCACAGGCTGTGAGTTTTAAAAACGTCTGAGTGAACCCAGGAAGAGGGAAGAGGGAGAGGGGCTGGAACTGTTTGCATGTGCACCGGCTGGGAGTTTTTAAAAGGTCTGAGTTAATCCAGGAAGAGGGAAGAGGCAGAGGGGTGGAAGTGTGTGGTGTACAGTCTGTGAGTTTGAAAAAGGTCTGAGTGAATCCAGGAAGAGGGAAGAGGCAGAGGGGCTGGAAGTGTGTGCATGTGCACTGGCTGTGAGTTTTTTAAATGTCTCAGTGAATCCAGGAAGAGGGAAGAGGCAGAGGGGCTGGAAGTGTGTGCATGTGCACAGGCTGTGAGTCTTAAAAACGTCCGATTGAATCTATGAAGAGGGAAAAGGTAGAGGGGCTGGAAGTGTTTGCATGTGCACCGGTTGGGAGTTTTAAAAAGGTCTGAGTGAATCCAGGAAGAGGGAAGAGGCAGAGGGGCTGGAAGTGTGTGCATGTGCACCGGCTGTGAGTTTTAAAAATGTCTGAGTTAATCCAGGAAGAGGGAAGAGGCAGAGGGGCTGGAGGTGTGTGGATGCACACTCTGTGAGTTTTAAAAAGATCTGAGTGAATCCAGGAAGAGGCAGAGGGGCTGGAAGTGTGTACATGTACACTGGCTACGAGTCTTAAAACCGTCTTATTGAATCCAGGAAGAGGGAAAATGCAGAGGGGCTGGAAGTGTTTGCATGTGCACCGACTGTGAGTGTTAGGGTTCTAAATACCATGCAGAAATAAATCATTGTCCAAGGCAAAACATCCTTAATGGTGCAATTTATTCCACAGGCATGTTAGCACCGCTATGGAAATTTCAACTCTGGAAGTACATTCTCTAAGTTCAACCAGTTGAAAGTTCATGATCTCTCCCCACACCCACAAATCCATCACATGTTCCAATCATCATCTTCCACGCTGGCATGTACACCCATCTTCTTCCGGCCAGGTGTCGAGGTGCTGAGACAAAAGATGACCTTGGCTTCTACAAAAGAATGTCAACAATCCATTCTACAATCCTACTCCTTTCTATTCCCCCCTCCCAACTACTACACTATTGAAACAGCATAGAAAATTATAAGAAAGTGTGGCAGGCCAAAGATCCTAAAAAGAACATAACTACAGGCCTGACAGGCGGCCTCTCCTCAAAAGAAAAACGTTTCCTGCAAAGAGAATAACATAAAAGTTAACATAACAAAATTAACCACCTTTTCTCCACCCAGGGGAACCCCTTGACTTCTCGGGAAACTTCCCATTGAATTGCTTTACTAACTTCTCCACTTTCAGGTTCCCACTGTTTACCCAATTAGCTTCAGACCAAGGGTAACCCTTCCAATGCACTAAGTACTGTAAGCAACCCCTATTCAGCCTGAAATCTACAATTTTTTCCACCTCAGATTGTGTTTCCCCTTCCATCACTACAGGAGGAGATTGAGCTTGGGTGGATGCTCTTCTGTTAGACCCAATTACTGGTTTCAACAAGCTACAATGAAATTCTGGGTCAATTTCCCCTAGACTTCTGGGTAGACTGAGTTGAACTGTAACTGAGTTAACTATCTTCACTATTGGGAATGGACCTAGAAATTTTGGACCCAATTCCTTGCTAAGCATTTCTAATCTTATGTATTTGGTAGATACAAAAACATTGCCCCCCACACGGTAGGGGTTTAGGAGTGAGCGACGTTGATCATCTTGCTTCTGGTAGGCTTCTGCCGCAACTGCTATAGCCTTCTTCGTATTCTCCCATCCTTTCTTTAGCATGTCCATCCATTCACTCAAAGACATGAAAGAAGGAGGTTCTCTAGGCAACTCAGGCATGGCAACAACTTCCATGCCACTGGTAATCTGGAAACCCGCTAATCCTCTGCTGCTGTGGACCGCATCGTTGTACGCCACTTCGGCGAAGGGTAGCAAGTCCGACCAGTTGTCGTGCTGATAGTCCACAAAACACCTGATGTATCGTTCCACCACCGCATTGGCTCCCTCTGCTGCGCCGTTCATGCTGGGATGAACCTCTGAGCTCAGTTCTTGTGTGGACCCAATAGATCTCAGGACCTCTCTCCAGAACTTGGCAGTGAACTGGACTCCGCGGTCTGAAATGATCCTCTTGGGTACTCCATGCAGGCGATAAATGTGTTTCACAAACATTTTCGCTAATTCGTTTGCGGATGGCAATCCTGAGCAAGCAATGAAGTGTGCCTGCTTAGAAAACAAATCAATAACAGTCCAAATTACTTTATGCCCACTGCTGTCTGGGAGTTCCATGATGTAGTCCATTGCGACCTCTTCCCATTGCCGTTTCGGGCTCTCTGCTGCAGGTGCTGTAGGTTCTGGGCTCTTGGATCCATTCAACCACGGCTGGCCTTGTTCCTCCTCCGAGGCCTCCCCCTTGGTAGGACTCTTTGTCACCTTAAGTTGGGGATCCTCCTCCGGAGATTGTTTGCCCTTTTCCTCTTCCAAGGCCTCCCTCTTGGTAGGACACTTCGTCACTTTAAGTTGGGGATCCTCTTCCAGAGGTTGTTGGGCCAGATGACTTTTCTGTGCAGGCATCTGGGGCCCTCTCTTAACCACCGTGGCAATTGGTACACACGTTTGTTCTTCGGCAATTCCCTCCTCCGAGGCCTCCCCCTTGGTAGGACTCTTCGCCACCTGAAGTTGGGGATCCTCTTCCAGAGGTCGTTTAGGCTTTTCCCCTTCCGAGGCCTCCCCCTTAGTTGGACTCTTTGTCACCTTAAGTTGGGGATCCTCCTCCGGAGATTGTCTGCCCTTTTCCTCTTCCGAGGCCTCCCCCTTGGTAGGACACTTCCTCACCTTAAGTTGGGGATCCTCTTCCAGAGGTTGTTGGACCAGATGACTCTTCTGTGGTGGCATCTGGGACCCTCTCTTTACCGCCGTGGTGGTTGGTGCGCACGTTTGTGGCATTGGGGCTGGAGCCAAACACTCTGACGCTCTGTGGCCAAGTTGACAACAATGGTGGCATTTAATTGGCCCCCACGAGGAATGGAACCTAGTTACATCTCTAAACTTAGGAACCGTTTCATCACACTGCCTTGCTCTCCAACTTGCAGCTGTCCCCTTGGTAAACCCTTCTTCCATGGTGGAGATTGCTTCTCTGTAGGAAGGTGGAGTAAGAACCTTTTGGGGCATTGCAGATGCACCTTGTCCCGCTTCCCATCTTGCAGGCCTGGCTTTGGTAATCCCTTCTTCCATGTTGGTGATTGCTACTCTGTAGGAAGGTGGGGTAAGAACCACTTGGGGCCTTACAGGCGCACAATTTCCCGCCATCCATCCCGCAGGCCTCCCTTTGATAATACCTTCTTCCATGGAGATTTCTTCTCTGTAGGAAGGTCTGGTAAGAACCTTTTGGGGCCTTGCAGGGGAGACTGGAACCGGTGGGGAGGTCAATCCCTCGGTTGGCCACTGCCCAGCTTTCTGCCATGGTGCCATCTGCTGAGGGAGGGCAGGTGCCCACTGGCATCCCTCCCATCCATGACCTGGGGTTAAGACCCATCCCGGGGTTGCCTGCTTCACAGGTTGCAGCTCAACCAATGATGGCTGGCTAGGGGGTTTTACGTGCCAAGGACCCTCCTGCTGGCTTGGAGGAGTTATGGGCCAAGTAGGTGCCCTTTGCTGGCTTGGATGAGTTATGGGCCAAGTAGGTGCCCTCTGCTGGCTTGGAGCATTTCCCCATGCTGATGGCAAAGGAGTTTGTAAGTAGCATCTCTTCCATCCAAGTCCTGGGAGGAAAGCCCAATTTACTGCCCAATTTGCTTCATTTACTGGTTGCAGCCCCATTTGTGGTGGCTTGCAAGTAACAGATGCTGGAAAAATTCCTTCTTCCTGCCTCCTTTGAAATTCCCATTTTGAAAGGGAATCTTTCTTCCAGCTAGTTGCATGGTGATAAGCCATTTTAATTATTGCCGTCTGGAAGGAGCCCAAACCTCCGTTCTAAGGGTGTTTTTTTTTTTCCAATCTTGCTTCTAAGCTGGGGGGGAAGGAGGGGGAGCATGCACTCACAATTTTGCTGAAGAAGTCCGTCTGAGATTTCCTTCGTCTTGTCGCGTCTCCTCCTGCATTCCTCCAGATGCAATTAAACTGGAAACAGCATTCCATTGCCTTTGAAGTTCCGTACTCCTCTTCTTATCACCAAAAGCTTCTCATTTATTCTTCGCTGATATTTACGCTGTCCCGGTCAGCATTGGGGATGCCGAGACCCACATCACCAGATCTTCCATCACCAGCCCTTCCCCCTTGATAGGGGGAGGGAGCTAGTGAAATATTTTTAAAGTAGAGAGTTGAAATAATGTTAGGGTTCTAAATACCATGCAGAAATAAATCATTGTCCAAGGCAAAACATCCTTAATGGTGCAATTTATTCCACAGGCATGTTAGCACCGCTATGGAAATTTCAACTCTGGAAGTACATTCTCTAAGTTCAACCAGTTGAAAGTTCATGATCTCTCCCCACACCCACAAATCCATCACATGTTCCAATCATCATCTTCCACGCTGGCATGTACACCCATCTTCTTCCGGCCAGGTGTCGAGGTGCTGAGACAAAAGATGACCTTGGCTTCTACAAAAGAATGTCAACAATCCATTCTACAATCCTACTCCTTTCTATTCCCCCCTCCCAACTACTACACTATTGAAACAGCATAGAAAATTATAAGAAAATGTGGCAGGCCAAAGATCCTAAAAAGAACATAACTACAGGCCTGACAGTGAGTTTTAAAAATGTCTGAGTGACTCCAGGAAGAGGGAAGAGGCAGAGGGGTTGGAAGTGTGTGGGTGCACACTCTGTGAGTTTTAAAAAGGTCTGAGTGAATCCAGGAAGAGGCAGAGGGGCCGGAAGTGTTTGCCTGTGCACGGGTTGGGAGTTTTAAAAAGGTCTGAGTGAATCCAGGAAGAGGGAAGAGGCAGAGGGGCTGGAGGTGTGTGGATGTGCACAGGCTGTGAGTCTTAAAAACGTCTGATTGAATCTATGAAGAGGGAAAAGGCAGAGGTGCTGGAAGTGTTTGCATGTGCACCGGCTGGGAGTTTTAAAAAGGTCTGAGTGAATCCAGGAAGAGGGAAGAGGCAGAGGGGCTGGAAGTGTGTGCATGTGCACCGGCTGTGAGTTTTAAAAATGTCTGAGTGAATGCAGGAAGAGGGAAGAGGGAAAGGGGCCGGAAGTGTTTGCATGTGCACCGGTTGGGAGTTTTAAAAAGGTCTGAGTTAATCCAGGAAGAGGGAAGAGGCAGAGGGGCTGGAGGTGTGTGGATTTGCTCAGGCTGTGAGTTTTAAAAACGTCTGAGTGAATCCGGGAAGGGGGAAGAGCCAGAGGGGCTGGAGGTGTGTGGATGTGCACAGGCTGTGAGTTTTAAAAAGGTCTGAGTGAATCCAGGAAGAGGGAAGAGGCAGAGGGGCTGGACGTGTTTCCATGTGCACCAGCTGTGAGTTTTAAAAATGTCTGAGTTAATCCAGGAAGAGGGAAGAGGCAGAGGGACAGGAAGTGTGTGCATGTGCACCGGCTGTGAGTTTTAAAAAGGTCTGAGTGAATCCAGGAAGAGGGAAGAGGCAGAGGGGCTGGAAGTGTGTGCATGTGCACCGGCTGTGAGTTTTAAAAATGTCTGAGTGAATCCAGGAAGAGGGAAGAGGCAGAGGGGCTGGACGTGTTTGCATGTGCCCCAGCTGTGAGTTTTAAAAATGTCTGAGTGAATCCAGGAAGAGGGAAGAGGCAGATGGACAAAAAGTGTGTGCATGTGCACCGGCTGTGAGTTGTAAAAAGGTCTGAGTGAATCCAGGAAGAGGGAAGAGGCAGAGGGGCTGGAAGTGTGTGCATGTGCACCGGCTGTGACTTTTTAAAAGTTCTGCGTAAATCCAGGAAGAGGGAACAGGCAGGGGGGCAGGAAGTGTGTCCATGTGCACCGCCTGGGAGTCTTAAAACCGTCTGAGTGAATCCAGGAAGAGGGAAAAGGCAGAGGGGCTGGAAGTGTGTGGATGCACACTCTGTGAGTTTTAAAAAGATCTGAGTGAATCCAGGAAGAGGCAGAGGGGCTGGAAGTGTGTACATGTACACGGGCTGCGAGTCTTAAAACTGTCTTATTGAATCCAGGAAGAGGGAAAAGGCAGAGGGGCTGGAAGTGTTTGCATGTGCACCGACTGTGAGTTTTATAAATGTCTGAGTGAATCCAGGAAGAGGGAAGAGGCAGAGGGGCTGGAGGTGTGTGGATTTGTACAGGCTGTGAGTTTTAAAAATGTCTGAGTGAATCCAGGAAGGGGGAAGAGCCAGAGGGGCTGGAGGTGTGTGGATGTGCACAGGCTGTGAGTTTTAAAAATGTCTGAGTGAATCCAGGAAGAGGGAAGAGGGAGAGGGGCTGGAACTGTTTGCATGTGCACCGGCTGGGAGTTTTTAAAAGGTCTGAGTTAATCCAGGAAGAGGGAAGAGTCAGAGGGGTGGAAGTGTGTGGTGTACAGTCTGTGAGTTTGAAAAAGGTCTGAGTGAATCCACGAAGAGGGAAGAGGCAGAGGGGCTGGAAGTGTGTGCATGTGCACTGGCTGTGAGTTTTTTAAATGTCTCAGTGAATCCAGGAAGAGGGAAGAGGCAGAGGGGCTGGAAGTGTGTGCATGTGCACAGGCTGTGAGTCTTAAAAACGTCTGATTGAATCTATGAAGAGGGAAAAGGTAGAGGGGCTGGAAGTGTTTGCATGTGCACCGGTTGGGAGTTTTAAAAAGGTCTGAGTGAATCCAGGAAGAGGGAAGAGGCAGAGGGGCTGGAAGTGTGTGCATGTGCACCGGCTGTGAGTTTTTTAAATGTCTCAGTGAATCCAGGAAGAGGGAAAAGGCAGAGGGGCTGGAAGTGTGTGGATGCACACTCTGTGAGTTTTAAAAAGATCTGAGTGAATCCAGGAGGAGGCAGAGGGGCTGGAAGTGTGTACATGTACACAGGCTGCGAGTCTTAAAACCGTCTTATTGAATCCAGGAAGAGGGAAAAGGCAGAGGGGCTGGAAGTGTTTGCATGTGCACCGACTGTGAGTTTTAAAAATGTCTGAGTGAATCCAGGAAGAGGGACGAGGCAGAGGGGCTGGAAGTGTGTGGGTGCACACTCTGTGAGTTTTAAAAAGGTCTGAGTGAATCCAGGAAGAGGCAGAGGGGCCGGAAGTGTTTGCATGTGCACGGGTTGGGGGTTTTAAAAACGTCTGAGTGAATCCAGGAAGTGGGAAGAGGCAGAGGGGCTGGAGGTGTGTGGATGTGCACAGGCTTTGAGTCTTAAAAACGTCTGAGTTAATCCAGGAAGAGGGAAAAGGCAGAGGGGCTGGAAGTGTTTGCATGTGCACCGGCTGTGAGTTTTAAAAATGTCTGAGTGAATCCAGGAAGAGGGAAGAGGCAGAGGGGCTGGAAGTGTGTGCATGTGCACCGGCTGTGAGGTTTAAAAATGTCTGAGTGAATCCAGGAACAGGGAAAAGGCAGAGGGGCTGGAGGTGTGTGGATGTGCACAGGCTGTGAGTTTTAAAAACGTCTGAGTGAATCCAGGAAGGGGGAAGAGCCAGAGGGACTGGAGGTGTGTGGATGTGCACAGGCTGTGAGTCTTAAAAACGTCTGATTGAATCTATGAAGAGGGAAAAGGTAGAGGGGCTGGAAGTGTTTGCATGTGCACCGGTTGGGAGTTTTAAAAAGGTCTGAGTGAATCCAGGAAGAGGGAAGAGGCAGAGGGGCTGGAAGTGTGTGCATGTGCACCGGCTGTGAGTTTTAAAAATGTCTGAGTGAATCCAGGAAGAGGGAAAAGGCAGAGGGGCTGGAGGTGTGTGGATGCACACTCTGTGAGTTTTAAAAAGATCTGAGTGAATCCAGGAAGAGGCAGAGGGGCTGGAAGTGTGTACATGTACACGGGCTACGAGTCTTAAAACCGTCTTATTGAATCCAGGAAGAGGGAAAATGCAGAGGGGCTGGAAGTGTTTGCATGTGCACCGACTGTGAGTGTTAGGGTTCTAAATACCATGCAGAAATAAATCATTGTCCAAGGCAAAACATCCTTAATGGTGCAATTTATTCCACAGGCATGTTAGCACCGCTATGGAAATTTCAACTCTGGAAGTACATTCTCTAAGTTCAACCAGTTGAAAGTTCATGATCTCTCCCCACACCCACAAATCCATCACATGTTCCAATCATCATCTTCCACGCTGGCATGTACACCCATCTTCTTCCGGCCAGGTGTCGAGGTGCTGAGACAAAAGATGACCTTGGCTTCTACAAAAGAATGTCAACAATCCATTCTACAATCCTACTCCTTTCTATTCCCCCCTCCCAACTACTACACTATTGAAACAGCATAGAAAATTATAAGAAAATGTGGCAGGCCAAAGATCCTAAAAAGAACATAACTACAGGCCTGACAGTGAGTTTTAAAAATGTCTGAGTGACTCCAGGAAGAGGGAAGAGGCAGAGGGGTTGGAAGTGTGTGGGTGCACACTCTGTGAGTTTTAAAAAGGTCTGAGTGAATCCAGGAAGAGGCAGAGGGGCCGGAAGTGTTTGCCTGTGCACGGGTTGGGAGTTTTAAAAAGGTCTGAGTGAATCCAGGAAGAGGGAAGAGGCAGAGGGGCTGGAAGTGTGTGGGTGCACACTCTGTGAGTTTTAAAAAGGTCTGAGTGAATCCAGGAAGAGGCAGAGGGGCCGGAAGTGTTTGCCTGTGCACGGGTTGGGAGTTTTAAAAAGGTCTGAGTGAATCCAGGAAGAGGGAAGAGGCAGAGGGGCTGGAGGTGTGTGGATGTGCACAGGCTGTGAGTCTTAAAAACGTCTGATTGAATCTATGAAGAGGGAAAAGGCAGAGGTGCTGGAAGTGTTTGCATGTGCACCGGCTGGGAGTTTTAAAAAGGTCTGAGTGAATCCAGGAGGAGGGAAGAGGCAGAGGGGCTGGAAGTGTGTGCATGTGCACCGGCTGTGAGTTTTAAAAATGTCTGAGTGAATGCAGGAAGAGGGAAGAGGGAAAGGGGCCGGAAGTGTTTGCATGTGCACCGGTTGGGAGTTTTAAAAAGGTCTGAGTTAATCCAGGAAGAGGGAAGAGGCAGAGGGGCTGGAAGTGTGTGCATGTGCACCGGCTGTGAGTTTTTTAAATGTCTCAGTGAATCCAGGAAGAGGCAAGAGGCAGAGGGGCTGGAAGTGTGTGCATGTGCACAGGCTGTGAGTCTTAAAAACGTCTGATTGAATCTATGAAGAGGGAAAAGGTAGAGGGGCTGGAAGTGTTTGCATGTGCACCGGTTGGGAGTTTTAAAAAGGTCTGAGTGAATCCAGGAAGAGGGAAGAGGCAGAGGGGCTGGAAGTATGTGCATGTGCACCGGCTATGAGTTTTAAAAATGTCTGAGTGAATCCAGGAAGAGGGAAAAGGCAGAGGGGCTGGAAGTGTGTGGATGCACACTCTGTGAGTTTTAAAAAGATCTGAGTGAATCCAGGAGGAGGCAGAGGGGCTGGAAGTGTGTACATGTACACAGGCTGCGAGTCTTAAAACCGTCTTATTGAATCCAGGAAGAGGGAAAAGGCAGAGGGGCTGGAAGTGTTTGCATGTGCACCGACTGTGAGTTTTAAAAATGTCTGAGTGAATCCAGGAAGAGGGACGAGGCAGAGGGGCTGGAAGTGTGTGGGTGCACACTCTGTGAGTTTTAAAAAGGTCTGAGTGAATCCAGGAAGAGGCAGAGGGGCCGGAAGTGTTTGCATGTGCACGGGTTGGGGGTTTTAAAAACGTCTGAGTGAATCCAGGAAGTGGGAAGAGGCAGAGGGGCTGGAGGTGTGTGGATGTGCACAGGCTTTGAGTCTTAAAAACGTCTGAGTTAATCCAGGAAGAGGGAAAAGGCAGAGGGGCTGGAAGTGTTTGCATGTGCACCGGCTGTGAGTTTTAAAAATGTTTGAGTGAATCCAGGAAGAGGGAAGAGGCAGAGGGGCTGGAAGTGTGTGCATGTGCACCGGCTGTGAGGTTTAAAAATGTCTGAGTGAATCCAGGAACAGGGAAAAGGCAGAGGGGCTGGAGGTGTGTGGATGTGCACAGGCTGTGAGTTTTAAAAACGTCTGAGTGAATCCAGGAAGGGGGAAGAGCCAGAGGGACTGGAGGTGTGTGGATGTGCACAGGCTGTGAGTCTTAAAAACGTCTGATTGAATCTATGAAGAGGGAAAAGGTAGAGGGGCTGGAAGTGTTTGCATGTGCACCGGTTGGGAGTTTTAAAAAGGTCTGAGTGAATCCAGGAAGAGGGAAGAGGCAGAGGGGCTGGAAGTGTGTGCATGTGCACCGGCTGTGAGTTTTAAAAATGTCTGAGTGAATCCAGGAAGAGGGAAAAGGCAGAGGGGCTGGAGGTGTGTGGATGCACACTCTGTGAGTTTTAAAAAGATCTGAGTGAATCCAGGAAGAGGCAGAGGGGCTGGAAGTGTGTACATGTACACGGGCTACGAGTCTTAAAACCGTCTTATTGAATCCAGGAAGAGGGAAAAGGCAGAGGGGCTGGAAGTGTTTGCATGTGCACCGACTGTGAGTTTTAAAAATGTCTGAGTGAATCCAGGAAGAGGGACGAGGCAGAGGGGCTGGAAGTGTGTGGGTGCACACTCTGTGAGTTTTAAAAAGGTCTGAGTGAATCCAGGAAGAGGCAGAGGGGCCGGAAGTGTTTGCATGTGCACGGGTTGGGGGTTTTAAAAACGTCTGAGTGAATCCAGGAAGTGGGAAGAGGCAGAGGGGCTGGAGGTGTGTGGATGTGCACAGGCTTTGAGTCTTAAAAACGTCTGAGTTAATCCAGGAAGAGGGAAAAGGCAGAGGGGCTGGAAGTGTTTGCATGTGCACCGGCTGTGAGTTTTAAAAATGTCTGAGTGAATCCAGGAAGAGGGAAGAGGCAGAGGGGCTGGAAGTGTGTGCATGTGCACCGGCTGTGAGGTTTAAAAATGTCTGAGTGAATCCAGGAACAGGGAAAAGGCAGAGGGGCTGGAGGTGTGTGGATGTGCACAGGCTGTGAGTTTTAAAAACGTCTGAGTGAATCCAGGAAGGGGGAAGAGCCAGAGGGACTGGAGGTGTGTGGATGTGCACAGGCTGTGAGTCTTAAAAACGTCTGATTGAATCTATGAAGAGGGAAAAGGTAGAGGGGCTGGAAGTGTTTGCATGTGCACCGGTTGGGAGTTTTAAAAAGGTCTGAGTGAATCCAGGAAGAGGGAAGAGGCAGAGGGGCTGGAAGTGTGTGCATGTGCACCGGCTGTGAGTTTTAAAAATGTCTGAGTGAATCCAGGAAGAGGGAAAAGGCAGAGGGGCTGGAGGTGTGTGGATGCACACTCTGTGAGTTTTAAAAAGATCTGAGTGAATCCAGGAAGAGGCAGAGGGGCTGGAAGAGTGTACATGTACACGGGCTACGAGTCTTAAAACCGTCTTATTGAATCCAGGAAGAGGGAAAATGCAGAGGGGCTGGAAGTGTTTGCATGTGCACCGACTGTGAGTGTTAGGGTTCTAAATACCATGCAGAAATAAATCATTGTCCAAGGCAAAACATCCTTAATGGTGCAATTTATTCCACAGGCATGTTAGCACCGCTATGGAAATTTCAACTCTGGAAGTACATTCTCTAAGTTCAACCAGTTGAAAGTTCATGATCTCTCCCCACACCCACAAATCCATCACATGTTCCAATCATCATCTTCCACGCTGGCATGTACACCCATCTTCTTCCGGCCAGGTGTCGAGGTGCTGAGACAAAAGATGACCTTGGCTTCTACAAAAGAATGTCAACAATCCATTCTACAATCCTACTCCTTTCTATTCCCCCCTCCCAACTACTACACTATTGAAACAGCATAGAAAATTATAAGAAAATGTGGCAGGCCAAAGATCCTAAAAAGAACATAACTACAGGCCTGACAGTGAGTTTTAAAAATGTCTGAGTGACTCCAGGAAGAGGGAAGAGGCAGAGGGGTTGGAAGTGTGTGGGTGCACACTCTGTGAGTTTTAAAAAGGTCTGAGTGAATCCAGGAAGAGGCAGAGGGGCCGGAAGTGTTTGCCTGTGCACGGGTTGGGAGTTTTAAAAAGGTCTGAGTGAATCCAGGAAGAGGGAAGAGGCAGAGGGGCTGGAGGTGTGTGGATGTGCACAGGCTGTGAGTCTTAAAAACGTCTGATTGAATCTATGAAGAGGGAAAAGGCAGAGGTGCTGGAAGTGTTTGCATGTGCACCGGCTGGGAGTTTTAAAAAGGTCTGAGTGAATCCAGGAAGAGGGAAGAGGCAGAGGGGCTGGAAGTGTGTGCATGTGCACCGGCTGTGAGTTTTAAAAATGTCTGAGTGAATGCAGGAAGAGGGAAGAGGGAAAGGGGCCGGAAGTGTTTGCATGTGCACCGGTTGGGAGTTTTAAAAAGGTCTGAGTTAATCCAGGAAGAGGGAAGAGGCAGAGGGGCTGGAGGTGTGTGGATTTGCTCAGGCTGTGAGTTTTAAAAACGTCTGAGTGAATCCGGGAAGGGGGAAGAGCCAGAGGGGCTGGAGGTGTGTGGATGTGCACAGGCTGTGAGTTTTAAAAAGGTCTGAGTGAATCCAGGAAGAGGGAAGAGGCAGAGGGGCTGGACGTGTTTCCATGTGCACCAGCTGTGAGTTTTAAAAATGTCTGAGTTAATCCAGGAAGAGGGAGGAGGCAGAGGGACAGGAAGTGTGTGCATGTGCACCGGCTGTGAGTTTTAAAAAGGTCTGAGTGAATCCAGGAAGAGGGAAGAGGCAGAGGGGCTGGAAGTGTGTGCATGTGCACCGGCTGTGAGTTTTAAAAATGTCTGAGTGAATCCAGGAAGAGGGAAGAGGCAGAGGGGCTGGACGTGTTTGCATGTGCCCCAGCTGTGAGTTTTAAAAATGTCTGAGTGAATCCAGGAAGAGGGAAGAGGCAGATGGACAAAAAGTGTGTGCATGTGCACCGGCTGTGAGTTGTAAAAAGGTCTGAGTGAATCCAGGAAGAGGGAAGAGGCAGAGGGGCTGGAAGTGTGTGCATGTGCACCGGCTGTGACTTTTTAAAAGTTCTGCGTAAATCCAGGAAGAGGGAACAGGCAGGGGGGCAGGAAGTGTGTCCATGTGCACCGCCTGGGAGTCTTAAAACCGTCTGAGTGAATCCAGGAAGAGGGAAAAGGCAGAGGGGCTGGAAGTGTGTGGATGCACACTCTGTGAGTTTTAAAAAGATCTGAGTGAATCCAGGAAGAGGCAGAGGGGCTGGAAGTGTGTACATGTACACGGGCTGCGAGTCTTAAAACTGTCTTATTGAATCCAGGAAGAGGGAAAAGGCAGAAGGGCTGGAAGTGTTTGCATGTGCACCGACTGTGAGTTTTATTAATGTCTGAGTGAATCCAGGAAGAGGGAAGAGGCAGAGGGGTTGGAAGTGTGTGGGTGCACACTCTGTGAGTTTTAAAAAGGTCTGAGTGAATCCAGGAAGAGGGAAGAGGGAGAGGGGCCGGAAGTGTTTGCATGTGCACCGGTTGGGAGTTTTAAAAATGTCTGAGTTAATCCAGGAAGAGGGAAGAGGCAGAGGGGCTGGAGGTGTGTGGATTTGTACAGGCTGTGAGTTTTAAAAATGTCTGAGTGAATCCAGGAAGGGGGAAGAGCCAGAGGGGCTGGAGGTGTGTGGATGTGCACAGGCTGTGAGTTTTAAAAATGTCTGAGTGAATCCAGGAAGAGGGAAGAGGGAGAGGGGCTGGAACTGTTTGCATGTGCACCGGCTGGGAGTTTTTAAAAGGTCTGAGTTAATCCAGGAAGAGGGAAGAGTCAGAGGGGTGGAAGTGTGTGGTGTACAGTCTGTGAGTTTGAAAAAGGTCTGAGTGAATCCAGGAAGAGGGAAGAGGCAGAGGGGCTGGAAGTGTGTGCATGTGCACTGGCTGTGAGTTTTTTAAATGTCTCAGTGAATCCAGGAAGAGGGAAGAGGCAGAGGGGCTGGAAGTGTGTGCATGTGCACAGGCTGTGAGTCTTAAAAACGTCTGATTGAATCTATGAAGAGGGAAAAGGTAGAGGGGCTGGAAGTGTTTGCATGTGCACCGGTTGGGAGTTTTAAAAAGGTCTGAGTGAATCCAGGAAGAGGGAAGAGGCAGAGGGGCTGGAAGTGTGTGCATGTGCACCGGCTGTGAGTTTTTTAAATGTCTCAGTGAATCCAGGAAGAGGGAAGAGGCAGAGGGGCTGGAAGTGTGTGCATGTGCACAGGCTGTGAGTCTTAAAAACGTCTGATTGAATCTATGAAGAGGGAAAAGGTAGAGGGGCTGGAAGTGTTTGCATGTGCACCGGTTGGGAGTTTTAAAAAGGTCTGAGTGAATCCAGGAAGAGGGAAGAGGCAGAGGGGCTGGAAGTATGTGCATGTGCACCGGCTATGAGTTTTAAAAATGTCTGAGTGAATCCAGGAAGAGGGAAGAGGCAGAGGGGCTGGAAGTGTGTGCATGTGCACAGGCTGTGAGTCTTAAAAACGTCTGATTGAATCTATGAAGAGGGAAAAGGTAGAGGGGCTGGAAGTGTTTGCATGTGCACCGGTTGGGAGTTTTAAAAAGGTCTGAGTGAATCCAGGAAGAGGGAAGAGGCAGAGGGGCTGGAAGTGTGTGCATGTGCACCGGCTGTGAGTTTTTTAAATGTCTCAGTGAATCCAGGAAGAGGGAAGAGGCAGAGGGGCTGGAAGTGTGTGCATGTGCACAGGCTGTGAGTCTTAAAAACGTCTGATTGAATCTATGAAGAGGGAAAAGGTAGAGGGGCTGGAAGTGTTTGCATGTGCACCGGTTGGGAGTTTTAAAAAGGTCTGAGTGAATCCAGGAAGAGGGAAGAGGCAGAGGGGCTGGAAGTATGTGCATGTGCACCGGCTATGAGTTTTAAAAATGTCTGAGTGAATCCAGGAAGAGGGAAAAGGCAGAGGGGCTGGAAGTGTGTGGATGCACACTCTGTGAGTTTTAAAAAGATCTGAGTGAATCCAGGAGGAGGCAGAGGGGCTGGAAGTGTGTACATGTACACAGGCTGCGAGTCTTAAAACCGTCTTATTGAATCCAGGAAGAGGGAAAAGGCAGAGGGGCTGGAAGTGTTTGCATGTGCACCGACTGTGAGTTTTAAAAATGTCTGAGTGAATCCAGGAGGAGGCAGAGGGGCTGGAAGTGTGTGCATGTGCACTGGCTGTGAGTTTTTTAAATGTCTCAGTGAATCCAGGAAGAGGGAAGAGGCAGAGGGGCTGGAAGTGTGTGCATGTGCACAGGCTGTGAGTCTTAAAAACGTCTGATTGAATCTATGAAGAGGGAAAAGGCAGAGGGGCTGGAAGTGTTTGCATGTGCACCGGCTGTGAGTTTTATAAATGTCTGAGTGAATCCAGGAAGAGGGAAGAGGCAGAGGGGTTGGAAGTGTGTGGGTGCACACTCTGTGAGTTTTAAAAAGGTCTGAGTGAATCCAGGAAGAGGGAAGAGGGAGAGGGGCCGGAAGTGTTTGCATGTGCACCGGTTGGGAGTTTTAAAAATGTCTGAGTTAATCCAGGAAGAGGGAAGAGGCAGAGGGGCTGGAGGTGTGTGGATTTGTACAGGCTGTGAGTTTTAAAAATGTCTGAGTGAATCCAGGAAGGGGGAAGAGCCAGAGGGGCTGGAGGTGTGTGGATGTGCACAGGCTGTGAGTTTTAAAAATGTCTGAGTGAATCCAGGAAGAGGGAAGAGGGAGAGGGGCTGGAACTGTTTGCATGTGCACCGGCTGGGAGTTTTTAAAAGGTCTGAGTTAATCCAGGAAGAGGGAAGAGTCAGAGGGGTGGAAGTGTGTGGTGTACAGTCTGTGAGTTTGAAAAAGGTCTGAGTGAATCCAGGAAGAGGGAAGAGGCAGAGGGGCTGGAAGTGTGTGCATGTGCACTGGCTGTGAGTTTTTTAAATGTCTCAGTGAATCCAGGAAGAGGGAAGAGGCAGAGGGGCTGGAAGTGTGTGCATGTGCACAGGCTGTGAGTCTTAAAAACGTCTGATTGAATCTATGAAGAGGGAAAAGGTAGAGGGGCTGGAAGTGTTTGCATGTGCACCGGTTGGGAGTTTTAAAAAGGTCTGAGTGAATCCAGGAAGAGGGAAGAGGCAGAG
Source organism: Natrix helvetica (assembly GCF_964273705.1). Taxonomy (NCBI): domain Eukaryota; kingdom Metazoa; phylum Chordata; class Lepidosauria; order Squamata; family Natricidae; genus Natrix; species Natrix helvetica. The sequence continues at coordinate 56,097,582 of NC_138555.1, read as the reverse complement.
GGGCTGGAAGTGTGTGCATGTGCACCGGCTGTGAGTTTTTTAAATGTCTCAGTGAATCCAGGAAGAGGGAAGAGGCAGAGGGGCTGGAAGTGTGTGCATGTGCACAGGCTGTGAGTCTTAAAAACGTCTGATTGAATCTATGAAGAGGGAAAAGGTAGAGGGGCTGGAAGTGTTTGCATGTGCACCGGTTGGGAGTTTTAAAAAGGTCTGAGTGAATCCAGGAAGAGGGAAGAGGCAGAGGGGCTGGAAGTGTGTGCATGTGCACCGGCTGTGAGTTTTTTAAATGTCTCAGTGAATCCAGGAAGAGGGAAGAGGCAGAGGGGCTGGAAGTGTGTGCATGTGCACAGGCTGTGAGTCTTAAAAACGTCTGATTGAATCTATGAAGAGGGAAAAGGTAGAGGGGCTGGAAGTGTTTGCATGTGCACCGGTTGGGAGTTTTAAAAAGGTCTGAGTGAATCCAGGAAGAGGGAAGAGGCAGAGGGGCTGGAAGTATGTGCATGTGCACCGGCTATGAGTTTTAAAAATGTCTGAGTGAATCCAGGAAGAGGGAAAAGGCAGAGGGGCTGGAAGTGTGTGGATGCACACTCTGTGAGTTTTAAAAAGATCTGAGTGAATCCAGGAGGAGGCAGAGGGGCTGGAAGTGTGTACATGTACACAGGCTGCGAGTCTTAAAACCGTCTTATTGAATCCAGGAAGAGGGAAAAGGCAGAGGGGCTGGAAGTGTTTGCATGTGCACCGACTGTGAGTTTTAAAAATGTCTGAGTGAATCCAGGAAGAGGGACGAGGCAGAGGGGCTGGAAGTGTGTGGTTGCACACTCTGTGAGTTTTAAAAAGGTCTGAGTGAATCCAGGAAGAGGCAGAGGGGCCGGAAGTGTTTGCATGTGCACGGGTTGGGGGTTTTAAAAACGTCTGAGTGAATCCAGGAAGTGGGAAGAGGCAGAGGGGCTGGAGGTGTGTGGATGTGCACAGGCTTTGAGTCTTAAAAACGTCTGAGTTAATCCAGGAAGAGGGAAAAGGCAGAGGGGCTGGAAGTGTTTGCATGTGCACCGGCTGTGAGTTTTAAAAATGTCTGAGTGAATCCAGGAAGAGGGAAGAGGCAGAGGGGCTGGAAGTGTGTGCATGTGCACCGGCTGTGAGGTTTAAAAATGTCTGAGTGAATCCAGGAACAGGGAAAAGGCAGAGGGGCTGGAGGTGTGTGGATGTGCACAGGCTGTGAGTTTTAAAAACGTCTGAGTGAATCCAGGAAGGGGGAAGAGCCAGAGGGACTGGAGGTGTGTGGATGTGCACCGGCTGTCAGTTGTAAAAAGTTCTACGTAAATCCAGGAAGAGGGAACAGGCAGGGGGGCAGGAAGTGTGTCCATGTGCACCGCCTGGGAGTCTTAAAAACGTCTGAGTGAATCCAGGAAGAGGGAACAGGCAGGGGGGCAGGAGGTCTGTGCATTTGCACCGCCTGGGAGTCTTAAAACCGTCTGAGTGAATCCAGGAAAAGGCAGAGGGGCTGGAATTGTGTACATGTACAAAGGCTGCAAGTCTTAAAACCGTCTTATTGAATCCAGGAAGAGGAAAAAGGCAGAGGGGCTGGAAGTGTTTGCATGTGCACCGGCTGTGAGTTTTTAAAAGGTCTGAGTTAATCCAGGAAGAGGGAGGAGGCAGAGGGACAGGTGGTGTGTGCATGTGCACCGTCTGTGAGTCTTAAAACCGTCTGAATGAATTCAGGAAGAGGGAAGAGGCAGACGTGCTGGAAGTGTATGCATATGCACTGGCTGTGAGTTTTAAAAACGTCTGAGTGAATCCAGGAAGAGGGAAGAGGCAGATGGACAAAAAGTGTTTGCATGTGCACCGGCTGTGAGTTGTAAAAAGGTCTGAGTGAATCCAGGAAGAGGGAAGAGGCAGAGGGGCTGGAAGTGTGTGGATGTGCACAGGCTGTGAGTTTTAAAAACGTCTGAGTGAATGCAGGAAGAGGGAAGAGGGAGAGGTGCCGGAAGTGTTTGCATGTGCACCAGTTGGGAGTTTTAAAAAAGTCTGAGTTAATCCAGGAAGAGGCAGAGGGGCCGGAAGTGTTTGCATGTGCACGGGTTGGGAGTTTTAAAAAGGTCTGAGTGAATCCAGGAAGAGGGAAGAGGCAGAGGGGCTGGAGGTGTGTGGATGTGCACAGGCTGTGAGTTTTAAAAACGTCTGAGTGAATGCAGGAAGAGGGAAGAGGGAGAGGTGCCGGAAGTGTTTGCATGTGCACCAGTTGGGAGTTTTAAAAAAGTCCGAGTTAATCCAGGAAGAGGCAAGAGGCAGAGGGGCTGGAGGTGTGTGGATTTGCACAGGCTGTGAGTTTTAAAAACGTCTGAGTGAATCCAGGAAGGGGGAAGAGCCAGAGGGGCTGGAGGTGTGTGGATGTGCACAGGCTGTGAGTTTTAAAAACGTCTGAGTGAATCCAGGAAGAGGGAAGAGGGAGAGGGGCTGGAACTGTTTGCATGTGCACCGGCTGGGAGTTTTTAAAAGGTCTGAGTTAATCCTAGAAGAGGGAAGAGGCAGAGGGGATGGAAGTTTGTGCATGTGCACCGGCTGTGACTTTTTAAAAGTTCTGCGTATATCCAGGAAGAGGGAACAGGCAGGGGGGCAGGAAGTGTGTCCATGTGCACCGCCTGGGAGTCTTAAAACCGTCTGAGTGAATCCAGGAAGAGGGAAAAGGCAGAGGCGCTGGAAGTGTGTGGATGCACACTCTGTGAGTTTTAAAAAGATCTGAGTGAATCCAGGAAGAGGCAGAGGGGCTGGAAGTGTGTACATGTACACAGGCTGCGAGTCTTAAAACCGTCTTATTGAATCCAGGAAGAGGGAAAAGGCAGAGGGACTGGAAGTGTTTGCATGTGCACCGACTGTGAGTTTTAAAAATGTCTGAGTGAATCCAGGAAAAGGGAAGAGGCAGAGGGGCTGGAAGTGTGTGGTTGCACACTCTGTGAGTTTTAAAAAGGTCTGAGTGAATCCAGGAAGAGGCAGAGGGGCCGGAAGTGTTTGCATGTGCACGGGTTGGGAGTTTTAAAAAGGTCTGAGTGAATCCAGGAAGAGGGAAGAGGCAGAGGGGCTGGAGGTGTGTGGATGTGCCCAGGCTTTGAGTCTTAAAAACGTCTGATTGAATCTATGAAGAGGGAAAAGGCAGAGGGGTTGGAAGTGTTTGCATGTGCACCGGCTGTGAGTTTTAAAAATGTCTGAGTGCATCCAGGAAGAGGGAAGAGGCAGAGGGACAGGAAGTGTGTGCATGTGCACCGGCTGTGAGTTGTAAAAAGGTCTGAGTTAATCCAGGAAGAGGGAAGAGGCAGAGGGGCTGGAGGTGTGTGGATTTGCTCAGGCTGTGAATTTTAAAAACGTCTGAGTGAATCCGGGAAGGGGGAAGAGCCAGAGGGGCTGGAGGTGTGTGGATGTGCACAGGCTGTGAGTTTTAAAAACGTCTGAGTGAATCCAGGAAGAGGGAAGAGGGAGAGGGGCTGGAAGTGTTTGCATGTGCACGGGTTGGGAGTTTTAAAAAGGTCTGAGTGAATCCAGGAAGAGGGAAGAGGCAGAGGGGCTGGAGGTGTGTGGATGTGCCCAGGCTTTGAGTCTTAAAAACGTCTGATTGAATCTATGAAGAGGGAAAAGGCAGAGGGGTTGGAAGTGTTTGCATGTGCACCGGCTGTGAGTTTTAAAAATGTCTGAGTGCATCCAGGAAGAGGGAAGAGGCAGAGGGACAGGAAGTGTGTGCATGTGCACCGGCTGTGAGTTGTAAAAAGGTCTGAGTTAATCCAGGAAGAGGGAAGAGGCAGAGGGGCTGGAGGTGTGTGGATTTGCTCAGGCTGTGAATTTTAAAAACGTCTGAGTGAATCCGGGAAGGGGGAAGAGCCAGAGGGGCTGGAGGTGTGTGGATGTGCACAGGCTGTGAGTTTTAAAAACGTCTGAGTGAATCCAGGAAGAGGGAAGAGGCAGAGGGGCTGGAAGTGTGTGCATGTGCACCGGCTGTGAGTTGTAAAAAGGTCTGAGTGAATCCAGGAAGAGGCAGAGGGGCCGGAAGTGTTTGCATGTGCACGGGTTGGGAGTTTTAAAAAGGTCTGAGTGAATCCAGGAAGAGGGAAGAGGCAGAGGGGCTGGAGGTGTGTGGATGTGCACAGGCTGTGAGTTTTAAAAACGTCTGAGTGAATCCAGGAAGAGGGAAGAGGCAGAGGGGCTGGACGTGTTTCCATGTGCACCAGCTGGGAGTTTTAAAAATGTCTGAGTGAATCCAGGAAGAGGGAGGAGGCAGAGGGACAAAAAGTGTGTGCATGTGCACCGGCTGTGAGTTGTAAAAAGGTCTGAGTGAATCCAAGAAGAGGGAAGAGGCAGAGGGGCTGGAAGTGTGTGGGTGCACACTCTGTGAGTTTTAAAAAGGTCTGAGTGAATCCAGGAAGAGGCAGAGGGGCCGGAAGTGTTTGCATGTGCACGGGTTGGGAGTTTTAAAAAGGTCTGAGTGAATCCAGGAAGAGGGAAGAGGGAGAGGGGCTGGAACTGTTTGCATGTGCACCGGCTGGGAGTTTTTAAAAGGTCTGAGTTAATCCAGGAAGAGGGAAGAGGCAGAGGGGATGGAAGTTTGTGCATGTGCACCGGCTGTGACTTTTTAAAAGTTCTGCGTATATCCAGGAAGAGGGAACAGGCAGGGGGGCAGGAAGTGTGTCCATGTGCACCGCCTGGGAGTCTTAAAACCGTCTGAGTGAATCCAGGAAGAGGGAAAAGGCAGAGGCGCTGGAAGTGTGTGGATGCACACTCTGTGAGTTTTAAAAAGATCTGAGTGAATCCAGGAAGAGGCAGAGGGGCTGGAAGTGTGTACATGTACACAGGCTGTGAGTCTTAAAACCGTCTTATTGAATCCAGGAAGAGGGAAAAGGCAGAGGGACTGGAAGTGTTTGCATGTGCACCGACTGTGAGTTTTAAAAATGTCTGAGTGAATCCAGGAAAAGGGAAGAGGCAGAGGGGCTGGAAGTGTGTGGTTGCACACTCTGTGAGTTTTAAAAAGGTCTGAGTGAATCCAGGAAGAGGCAGAGGGGCCGGAAGTGTTTGCATGTGCACGGGTTGGGAGTTTTAAAAAGGTCTGAGTGAATCCAGGAAGAGGGAAGAGGCAGAGGGGCTGGAGGTGTGTGGATGTGCCCAGGCTTTGAGTCTTAAAAACGTCTGATTGAATCTATGAAGAGGGAAAAGGCAGAGGGGCTGGAAGTGTTTGCATGTGCACCGGCTGTGAGTTTTAAAAATGTCTGAGTGAATCCAGGAAGAGGGAAGAGGCAGAGGGGCTGGAAGTGTGTGCATGTGCACCGGCTGTGAGGTTTAAAAATGTCTGAGTGAATCCAGGAACAGGGAAAAGGCAGAGGGGCTGGAGGTGTGTGGATGCACACTCTGTGAGTTTTAAAAAGATCTGAGTGAATCCAGGAAGAGGCAGAGGGGCTGGAAGTGTGTGCATGTGCACCGGCTGTGAGTTTTAAAAATGTCTGAGTGAATGCAGGAAGAGGGAAGAGGGAAAGGGGCCGGAAGTGTTTGCCTGTGCACCGGTTGGGAGTTTTAAAAAGGTCTGAGTTAATCCAGGAAGAGGGGAGAGGCAGAGGGGCTGGAAGTGTGTGCATGTGCACCGGCTGTGAGTTTTAAAAATGTCTGAGTGAATCCAGGAAGAGGGAAGAGGCAGAGGGGCTGGAAGTGTGTGCATGTGCACCGGCTGTGAGTTTTAAAAATGTCTGAGTGAATGCAGGAAGAGGGAAGAGGGAAAGGGGCCGGAAGTGTTTGCATGTGCACCGGTTGGAAGTTTTAAAAAGGTCTGAGTTAATCCAGGAAGAGGGAAGAGGCAGAGGGGCTGGAGGTGTGTGGATTTGCTCAGGCTGTGAGTTTTAAAAACGTCTGAGTGAATCCGGGAAGGGGGAAGAGCCAGAGGGGCTGGAGGTGTGTGCATGTGCACCGGCTGTGAGTTTTAAAAATGTCTGAGTGAATCCAGGAAGGGGGAAGAGCCAGAGGGACTGGAGGTGTGTGGATGTGCACAGGCTGTGAGTCTTAAAACCGTCTGAGTGAATCTATGAAGAGGGAAGAGGCAGACATGCTGGAAGTGTATGCATATGCACTGGCTGTGAGTTTGAAAAAGGTCTGAGTGAATCCAGGAAGAGGGAAGAGGCAGACGTGCTGGAAGTGTGTGCATGTGCACAGGCTGTGAGTCTTAAAACCGTCTTATTGAATCCAGGAAGAGGAAAAAGGCAGAGGGGCTGGAAGTGTTTGCATGTACACTGGCTGTGAGTTTTAAAAAGGTCTGAGTTAATCCAGGAAGAGGGAAGAGGCAGATGGAGAAAAAGTGTGTGCATGTGCACAGGCTGTGAGTTTTAAAAACGTCTGAGTGAATCCAGGAAGGGGGAAGAGCCAGAGGGACTGGAGGTGTGTGGATGTGCACCGGCTGTCAGTTGTAAAAAGTTCTGCCTAAATCCAGGAAGAGGGAACAGGCAGGGGGGCAGGAACTGTGTCCATGTGCACCACCTGGGAGTCTTAAAACCGTCTGAGTGAATCCAGGAAGAGGGAACAGGCAGGGGGGCAGGAGGTCTGTGCATTAGCACCGCCTAGGAGTCTTAAAACCGTCTGAGTGAATCCAGGAAAAGGCAGAGGGGCTGGAAGTGTGTACATGTACAAAGGCTGCAAGTCTTAAAACCGTCTTATTGAATCCAGGAAGAGGAAAAAGGCAGAGGGGCTGGAAGTGTTTGCATGTGCACCGGCTGTGAGTTTTAAAAAGGTCTGAGTTAATCCAGGAAGAGGGAGGAGGCAGAGGGACAGGAAGTGTGTGCATGTGCACCGGCTGTGAGTTGTAAAAAGGTCTGAGTGAATCCAGGAAGAGGGAAGAGGCAGAGGGGCTGGAAGTGTGTGCATGTGCACCGGCTGTGAGTTTTAAAAATGTCTGAGTGAATCCAGGAACAGGGAAAAGGCAGAGGGGCTGGACGTGTTTGCATGTGCACCAGCTGTGAGTTTTAAAAATGTCTGAGTGAATCCAGGAAGAGGGAAGAGGAAGAGGGACAGGAATTGTGTGCATGTGCACTGGCTGTGAGTTTTAAAAACGTCTGAGTGAATCAAGGAAGAGGGAAGAGGGAAGAGGCAGAGGGGTGGAAGTGTGTGGTGTACAGTCTGTGAGTTTGAAAAAGGTCTGAGTTAATCCAGGAAGGGGGAAGAGGCAGAGGGGTGGAAGTGTGTGGTGCACAGTCTGTGAGTCTTAAAACCCTCTGAGTGAATCCAGGAAGAGGGAAGAGGCAGACGTGCTGGAAATGTGTGCATGTGCACAGGCTGTGAGTCTTAAAACCGCCTTATTGAATCCAGGAAGAGGGAAAAGTCAGAGGGGCTGGACGTGTTTGCATGTGCACCAGCTGTGAGTTTTAAAAATGTTTGAGTGAATCCAGGAAGAGGGAAGAGGCAGATGGAGAAAAAGTGTGTGCATGTGCACCGGCTGTGAGTTGTAAAAAGGTCTGAGTGAATCCAGGAAGGGGGAAGAGGCAGAGGGGCTGGAAGTTTGTGCATGTGCACCGGCTGTGACTTTTTAAAAGTTCTGCGTAAATCCAGGAAGAGGGAACAGGCAGGGGGGCAGGAAGTGTGTCCATGTGCACCGCCTGGGAGTCTTAAAACCGTCTGAGTGAATCCAGGAAGAGGTAAAAGGCAGAGGGGCTGGAAGTGTGTGGATGCACACTCTGTGAGTTTTAAAAAGATCTGAGTGAATCCAGGAAGAGGCAGAGGGGCTGGAAGTGTGTACATGTACACGGGCTGCGAGTCTTAAAACCGTCTTATTGAATCCAGGAAGAGGGAAAAGGCAGAGGGGCTGGAAGTGTTTGCATGTGCACCGACTGTGAGTTTTAAAAATGTCTGAGTGAATCCAGGAAGAGGCAGAGGGGCCGGAAGTGTTTGCATGTGCACGGGTTGGGAGTTTTAAAAAGGTCTGAGTGAATCCAGTAAGAGGGAAGAGCCAGAGGGGCTGGAGGTGTGTGGATGTGCACAGGCTGTGAGTTTTAAAAACATCTGAGTGAATCCACGAAGAGGGAAGAGGGAGAGGGGCTGGAACTGTTTGCATGTGCACCGGCTGGGAGTTTTTAAAAGGTCTGAGTTAATCCAGGAAGAGGGAAGAGGCAGAGGGGTGGAAGTCTGTGGTGTACAGTCTGTGAGTTTGAAAAAGGTCTGAGTGAATCCAGGAAGAGGGAAGAGGCAGAGGGGCTGGAAGTGTGTGCATGTGCACTGGCTGTGAGTTTTTTAAATGTCTCAGTGAATCCAGGAAGAGGGAAGAGGCAGAGGGGCTGGAAGTGTGTGCATGTGCACAGGCTGTGAGTCTTAAAAACGTCTGATTGAATCTATGAAGAGGGAAAAGGCAGAGGGGCTGGAAGTGTTTGCATGTGCACCGGCTGGGAGTTTTAAAAAGGTCTGAGTGAATCCAGGAAGAGGGAAGGGGCTGAGGGGCTGGAAGTGTGTGCATGTGCACCGGCTGTGAGTTTTAAAAAGGTCTGAGTGAATCCAGGAAGAGGGAAGGGGCTGAGGGGCTGGAAGTGTGTGCATGTGCACCGGCTGTGAGTTTTAAAAATGTCTGACTGAATCCAGGAAGGGGGAAGAGCCAGAGGGGCTGGAGGTGTGTGGATGTGCACAGGCTGTGAGTTTTAAAAATGTCTGAGTGAATCCAGGAAGAGGGAAGAGGAAGAGGGACAGGAAGTGTGTGCATGTGCACTGGCTGTGAGTTTTAAAAACGTCTGACTGAATCAAGGAAGAGGGAAGAGGGAAGAGGCAGAGGGGTGGAAGTGTGTGGTGTACAGTCTGTGAGTTTGAAAAAGGTCTGAGTTAATCCAGGAAGGGGGAAGAGGCAGAGGGGTGGAAGTGTGTGGTGCACAGTCTGTGAGTCTTAAAACCCTCTGAGTGAATCCAGGAAGAGGGAAAAGGCAGAGGGACTGGAAGTGTTTGCATGTGCACCGACTGTGAGTTTTAAAAATGTCTGAGTGAATCCAGGAAAAAGGAAGAGGCAGAGGGGCTGGAAGTGTGTGGTTGCACACTCTGTGAGTTTTAAAAAGGTCTGAGTGAATCCAGGAAGAGGCAGAGGGGCCGGAAGTGTTTGCATGTGCACGGGTTGGGAGTTTTAAAAAGGTCTGAGTGAATCCAGGAAGAGGGAAGAGGCAGAGGGGCGGGAGGTGTGTGGATGTGCCCAGGCTTTGAGTCTTAAAAACGTCTGATTGAATCTATAAAGAGGGAAAAGGCAGAGGGGCTGGAAGTGTTTGCATGTGCACCGGCTGTGAGTTTTAAAAATGTCTGAGTGAATCCAGGAAGAGGGAAGAGGCAGAGGGGCTGGAAGTGTGTGCATGTGCACCGGCTGTGAGGTTTAAAAATGTCTGAGTGAATCCAGGAACAGGGAAAAGGCAGAGGGGCTGGAGGTGTGTGGATGCACACTCTGTGAGTTTTAAAAAGATCTGAGTGAATCCAGGAAGACGCAGAGGGGCTGGAAGTGTGTACATGTACATGGGCTACGAGTCTTAAAACCGTCTTATTGAATCCAGGAAGAGGGAAAAGGCAGAGGGGCTGGAAGTGTTTGCATGTGCACCGACTGTGAGTTTTAAAAATGTCTGAGTGAATCCAGGAAGAGGGAAGAGGCAGAGGGGTTGGAAGTGTGTGGGTGCACACTCTGTGAGTTTTAAAAAGGTCTGAGTGAATCCAGGAAGAGGCAGAGGGGCCGGAAGTGTTTGCATGTGCACGGGTTGGGAGTTTTAAAAAGGTCTGAGTGAATCCAGGAAGAGGGAAGAGGCAGAGGGGCTGGAGGTGTGTGGATGTGCACAGGCTGTGAGTCTTAAAAACGTCTGATTGAATCTATGAAGAGGGAAAAGCCAGAGGTGCTGGAAGTGTTTGCATGTGCACCGGCTGGGAGTTTTAAAAAGGTCTGAGTGAATCCAGGAAGAGGGAAGAGGCAGAGGGGCTGGAAGTGTGTGCATGTGCACCGGCTGTGAGTTTTAAAAATGTCTGAGTGAATGCAGGAAGAGGGAAGAGGGAAAGGGGCCGGAAGTGTTTGCATGTGCACCGGTTGGGAGTTTTAAAAAGGTCTGAGTTAATCCAGGAAGAGGGAAGAGGCAGAGGGGCTGGAGATGTGTGGATTTGCTCAGGCTGTGAGTTTTAAAAACGTCTGAGTGAATCCGGGAAGGGGGAAGAGCCAGAGGGGCTGGAGGTGTGTGGATGTGCACAGGCTGTGAGTTTTAAAAACGTCTGAGTGAATTCAGGAAGAGGGAAGAGGGAGAGGGGCTGGAAGTGTGTGCATGTGCACCGGCTGTGAGTTGTAAAAAGGTCTGAGTGAATCCAGGAAGAGGGAAGAGGCAGAGGGGCTGGAAGTGTGTGCATGTGCACCGGCTGTGAGTTTTAAAAATGTCTGAGTGAATCCAGGAAGAGGGAAGAGGCAGAGGGGCTGGACGTGTTTCCATGTGCACCAGCTGTGAGTTTTAAAAATGTCTGAGTGAATCCAGGAACAGGGAAAAGGCAGAGGGGCTGGAGGTGTGTGGATGCACACTCTGTGAGTTTTAAAAAGATCTGAGTGAATCCAGGAAGAGGCAGAGGGGCTGGAAGTGTGTGCATGTGCACCGGCTGTGAGTTTTAAAAATGTCTGAGTGAATGCAGGAAGAGGGAAGAGGGAAAGGGGCCGGAAGTGTTTGCCTGTGCACCGGTTGGGAGTTTTAAAAAGGTCTGAGTTAATCCAGGAAGAGGGAAGAGGCAGAGGGGCTGGAAGTGTGTGCATGTGCACCGGCTGTGAGTTTTAAAAATGTCTGAGTGAATCCAGGAAGAGGGAAGAGGCAGAGGGGCTGGAAGTGTGTGCATGTGCACCGGCTGTGAGTTTTAAAAATGTCTGAGTGAATGCAGGAAGAGGGAAGAGGGAAAGGGGCCGGAAGTGTTTGCATGTGCACCGGTTGGAAGTTTTAAAAAGGTCTGAGTTAATCCAGGAAGAGGGAAGAGGCAGAGGGGCTGGAGGTGTGTGGATTTGCTCAGGCTGTGAGTTTTAAAAACGTCTGAGTGAATCCGGGAAGGGGGAAGAGCCAGAGGGGCTGGAGGTGTGTGCATGTGCACCGGCTGTGAGTTTTAAAAATGTCTGAGTGAATCCAGGAAGAGGGAAGAGGCAGAGGGGCTGGACGTGTTTGCATGTGCACCAGCTGTGAGTTTTAAAAATGTCTGAGTGAATCCAGGAAGAGGGAAGAGGCAGATGGACAAAAAGTGTTTGCATGTGCACCGGCTGTGAGTTGTAAAAAGGTCTGAGTGAATCCAGGAAGAGGGAAGAGGCAGAGGGGCTGGAAGTTTGTGCATGTGCACCGGCTGTGACTATTTAAAAGTTCTGCGTAAATCCAGGAAGAGGGAACAGGCAGGGGGGCAGGAAGTGTGTCCATGTGCACCGCCTGGGAGTCTTAAAACCGTCTGAGTGAATCCAGGAAGAGGGAAAAGGCAGAGGGGCTGGAAGTGTGTGGATGCACACTCTGTGAGTTTTAAAAAGATCTGAGTGAATCCAGGAAGAGGCAGAGGGGCTGGAAGTGTTTGGTGCACAGTCTGTGAGTCTTAAAACCGTCTGAGTGAATCTATGAAGAGGGAAGAGGCAGACATGCTGGAAGTGTATGCATATGCACTGGCTGTGAGTTTGAAAAAGGTCTGAGTGAATCCAGGAAGAGGGAAGAGGCAGACGTGCTGGAAGTGTGTGCATGTGCACAGGCTGTGAGTCTTAAAACCGTCTTATTGAATCCAGGAAGAGGAAAAAGGCAGAGGGGCTGGAAGTGTTTGCATGTACACTGGCTGTGAGTTTTAAAAAGGTCTGAGTTAATCCAGGAAGAGGGCGGAGGCAGAGGGACAGGAAGTGTGTGCATGTGCACCGGCTGTGAGTTGTAAAAAGGTCTGAGTGAATCCAGGAAGAGGCAGAGGGGCTGGAAGTGTGTACATGTACACGGGCTGCGAGTCTTAAAACCGTCTTATTGAATCCAGGAAGAGGGAAAAGTGAGAGGGGCTGGACGTGTTTGCATGTGCACCAGCTGTGAGTTTTAAAAATGTCTGAGTTAATCCAGGAAGAGGGAAGAGGCAGATGGAGAAAAAGTGTGTGCATGTGCACAGGCTGTGAGTTTTAAAAACGTCTGAGTGAATCCAGGAAGGGGGAAGAGCCAGAGGGACTGGAGGTGTGTGGATGTGCACCGGCTGTCAGTTGTAAAAAGTTCTGCCTAAATCCAGGAAGAGGGAACAGGCAGGGGGGCAGGAACTGTGTCCATGTGCACCACCTGGGAGTCTTAAAACCGTCTGAGTGAATCCAGGAAGAGGGAACAGGCAGGGGGGCAGGAGGTCTGTGCATTAGCACCGCCTAGGAGTCTTAAAACCGTCTGAGTGAATCCAGGAAAAGGCAGAGGGGCTGGAAGTGTGTACATGTACAAAGGCTGCAAGTCTTAAAACCGTCTTATTGAATCCAGGAAGAGGAAAAAGGCAGAGGGGCTGGAAGTGTTTGCATGTGCACCGGCTGTGAGTTTTAAAAAGGTCTGAGTTAATCCAGGAAGAGGGAGGAGGCAGAGGGACAGGAAGTGTGTGCATGTGCACCGGCTGTGAGTTGTAAAAAGGTCTGAGTGAATCCAGGAAGAGGGAAGAGGCAGAGGGGCTGGAAGTGTGTGCATGTGCACCGGCTGTGAGTTTTAAAAATGTCTGAGTGAATCCAGGAACAGGGAAAAGGCAGAGGGGCTGGACGTGTTTGCATGTGCACCAGCTGTGAGTTTTAAAAATGTCTGAGTGAATCCAGGAAGAGGGAAGAGGAAGAGGGACAGGAAGTGTGTGCATGTGCACTGGCTGTGAGTTTTAAAAACGTCTGAGTGAATCAAGGAAGAGGGAAGAGGGAAGAGGCAGAGGGGTGGAAGTGTGTGGTGTACAGTCTGTGAGTTTGAAAAAGGTCTGAGTTAATCCAGGAAGGGGGAAGAGGCAGAGGGGTGGAAGTGTGTGGTGCACAGTCTGTGAGTCTTAAAACCCACTGAGTGAATCCAGGAAGAGGGAAGAGGCAGACGTGCTGGAAATGTGTGCATGTGCACAGGCTGTGAGTCTTAAAACCGCCTTATTGAATCCAGGAAGAGGGAAAAGTCAGAGGGGCTGGACGTGTTTGCATGTGCACCAGCTGTGAGTTTTAAAAACGTCTGAGTGAATCCAGGAAGGGGGAAGAGGCAGAGGGGCTGGAAGTTTGTGCATGTGCACCGGCTGTGACTTTTTAAAAGTTCTGCGTAAATCCAGGAAGAGGGAACAGGCAGGGGGGCAGGAAGTGTGTCCATGTGCACCGCCTGGGAGTCTTAAAACCGTCTGAGTGAATCCAGGAAGAGGTAAAAGGCAGAGGGGCTGGAAGTGTGTGGATGCACACTCTGTGAGTTTTAAAAAGATCTGAGTGAATCCAGGAAGAGGCAGAGGGGCTGGAAGTGTGTACATGTACACGGGCTGCGAGTCTTAAAACCGTCTTATTGAATCCAGGAAGAGGGAAAAGGCAGAGGGGCTGGAAGTGTTTGCATGTGCACCGACTGTGAGTTTTAAAAATGTCTGAGTGAATCCAGGAAGAGGCAGAGGGGCCGGAAGTGTTTGCATGTGCACGGGTTGGGAGTTTTAAAAAGGTCTGAGTGAATCCAGTAAGAGGGAAGAGCCAGAGGGGCTGGAGGTGTGTGGATGTGCACAGGCTGTGAGTTTTAAAAACATCTGAGTGAATCCACGAAGAGGGAAGAGGGAGAGGGGCTGGAACTGTTTGCATGTGCACCGGCTGGGAGTTTTTAAAAGGTCTGAGTTAATCCAGGAAGAGGGAAGAGGCAGAGGGGTGGAAGTCTGTGGTGTACAGTCTGTGAGTTTGAAAAAGGTCTGAGTGAATCCAGGAAGAGGGAAGAGGCAGAGGGGCTGGAAGTGTGTGCATGTGCACTGGCTGTGAGTTTTTTAAATGTCTCAGTGAATCCAGGAAGAGGGAAGAGGCAGAGGGGCTGGAAGTGTGTGCATGTGCACAGGCTGTGAGTCTTAAAAACGTCTGATTGAATCTATGAAGAGGGAAAAGGCAGAGGGGCTGGAAGTGTTTGCATGTGCACCGGCTGGGAGTTTTAAAAAGGTCTGAGTGAATCCAGGAAGAGGGAAGTGGCTGAGGGGCTGGAAGTGTGTGCATGTGCACCGGCTGTGAGTTTTAAAAAGGTCTGAGTGAATCCAGGAAGAGGGAAGGGGCTGAGGGGCTGGAAGTGTGTGCATGTGCACCGGCTGTGAGTTTTAAAAATGTCTGACTGAATCCAGGAAGAGGGAAGAGGCAGAGGGGCTGGAGGTGTGTGGATGTGCACAGGCTGTGAGTTTTAAAAACGTCTGAGTGAATCCAGGAAGAGGGAAGAGGCAGAGGGGCTGGACGTGTTTCCATGTGCACCAGCTGGGAGTTTTAAAAATGTCTGAGTGAATCCAGGAAGAGGGAGGAGGCAGAGGGACAAAAAGTGTGTGCATGTGCACCGGCTGTGAGTTGTAAAAAGGTCTGAGTGAATCCAGGAAGAGGGAAGAGGCAGAGGGGCTGGAAGTGTGTGGGTGCACACTCTGTGAGTTTTAAAAAGGTCTGAGTGAATCCAGGAAGAGGCAGAGGGGCCGGAAGTGTTTGCATGTGCACGGGTTGGGAGTTTTAAAAAGGTCTGAGTGAATCCAGGAAGAGGGAAGAGGGAGAGGGGCTGGAACTGTTTGCATGTGCACGGGTTGGGAGTTTTAAAAAGGTCTGAGTTAATCCAGGAAGAGGGAAGAGGCAGAGGGGATGGAAGTTTGTGCATGTGCACCGGCTGTGACTTTTTAAAAGTTCTGCGTATATCCAGGAAGAGGGAACAGGCAGGGGGGCAGGAAGTGTGTCCATGTGCACCGCCTGGGAGTCTTAAAACCGTCTGAGTGAATCCAGGAAGAGGGAAAAGGCAGAGGCGCTGGAAGTGTGTGGATGCACACTCTGTGAGTTTTAAAAAGTTCTGAGTGAATCCAGGAAGAGGCAGAGGGGCTGGAAGTGTGTACATGTACACAGGCTGTGAGTCTTAAAACCGTCTTATTGAATCCAGGAAGAGGGAAAAGGCAGAGGGACTGGAAGTGTTTGCATGTGCACCGACTGTGAGTTTTAAAAATGTCTGAGTGAATCCAGGAAAAGGGAAGAGGCAGAGGGGCTGGAAGTGTGTGGTTGCACACTCTATGAGTTTTAAAAAGGTCTGAGTGAATCCAGGAAGAGGCAGAGGGGCCGGAAGTGTTTGCATGTGCACGGGTTGGGAGTTTTAAAAAGGTCTGAGTGAATCCAGGAAGAGGGAAGAGGCAGAGGGGCTGGAGGTGTGTGGATGTGCCCAGGCTTTGAGTCTTAAAAACGTCTGATTGAATCTATGAAGAGGGAAAAGGCAGAGGGGCTGGAAGTGTTTGCATGTGCACCGGCTGTGAGTTTTAAAAATGTCTGAGTGAATCCAGGAAGAGGGAAGAGGCAGAGGGGCTGGAAGTGTGTGCATGTGCACCGGCTGTGAGGTTTAAAAATGTCTGAGTGAATCCAGGAACAGGGAAAAGGCAGAGGGGCTGGAGGTGTGTGGATGCACACTCTGTGAGTTTTAAAAAGATCTGAGTGAATCCAGGAAGAGGCAGAGGGGCTGGAAGTGTGTGCATGTGCACCGGCTGTGAGTTTTAAAAATGTCTGAGTGAATGCAGGAAGAGGGAAGAGGGAAAGGGGCCGGAAGTGTTTGCCTGTGCACCGGTTGGGAGTTTTAAAAAGGTCTGAGTTAATCCAGGAAGAGGGAAGAGGCAGAGGGGCTGGAAGTGTGTGCATGTGCACCGGCTGTGAGTTTTAAAAATGTCTGAGTGAATCCAGGAAGAGGGAAGAGGCAGAGGGGCTGGAAGTGTGTGCATGTGCACCGGCTGTGAGTTTTAAAAATGTCTGAGTGAATGCAGGAAGAGGGAAGAGGGAAAGGGGCCGGAAGTGTTTCCATGTGCACCGGTTGGAAGTTTTAAAAAGGTCTGAGTTAATCCAGGAAGAGGGAAGAGGCAGAGGGGCTGGAGGTGTGTGGATTTGCTCAGGCTGTGAGTTTTAAAAACGTCTGAGTGAATCCGGGAAGGGGGAAGAGCCAGAGGGGCTGGAGGTGTGTGCATGTGCACCGGCTGTGAGTTTTAAAAATGTCTGAGTGAATCCAGGAAGAGGGAAGAGGCAGAGGGGCTGGACGTGTTTGCATGTACACCAGCTGTGAGTTTTAAAAATGTCTGAGTGAATCCAGGAAGAGGGAAGAGGCAGATGGACAAAAAGTGTTTGCATGTGCACCGGCTGTGAGTTGTAAAAAGGTCTGAGTGAATCCAGGAAGAGGGAAGAGGCAGAGGGGCTGGAAGTTTGTGCATGTGCACCGGCTGTGACTTTTTAAAAGTTCTGCGTAAATCCAGGAAGAGGGAACAGGCAGGGGGGCAGGAAGTGTGTCCATGTGCACCGCCTGGGAGTCTTAAAACCGTCTGAGTGAATCCAGGAAGAGGGAAAAGGCAGAGGGGCTGGAAGTGAGTGGATGCACACTCTGTGAGTTTTAAAAAGATCTGAGTGAATCCAGGAAGAGGCAGAGGGGCTGGAAGTGTTTGGTGCACAGTCTGTGAGTCTTAAAACCGTCTGAGTGAATCTATGAAGAGGGAAGAGGCAGACATGCTGGAAGTGTATGCATATGCACTGGCTGTGAGTTTGAAAAAGGTCTGAGTGAATCCAGGAAGAGGGAAGAGGCAGACGTGCTGGGAGTGTGTGCATGTGCACAGGCTGTGAGTCTTAAAACCGTCTTATTGAATCCAGGAAGAGGAAAAAGGCAGAGGGGCTGGAAGTGTTTGCATGTACACTGGCTGTGAGTTTTAAAAAGGTCTGAGTTAATCCAGGAAGAGGGAGGAGGCAGAGGGACAGGAAGTGTGTGCATGTGCACCGGCTGTGAGTTGTAAAAAGGTCTGAGTGAATCCAGGAAGAGGCAGAGGGGCTGGAAGTGTGTACATGTACACGGGCTGCGAGTCTTAAAACCGTCTTATTGAATCCAGGAAGAGGGAAAAGTGAGAGGGGCTGGACGTGTTTGCATGTGCACCAGCTGTGAGTTTTAAAAATGTCTGAGTTAATCCAGGAAGAGGGAAGAGGCAGATGGAGAAAAAGTGTGTGCATGTGCACAGGCTGTGAGTTTTAAAAACGTCTGAGTGAATCCAGGAAGGGGGAAGAGCCAGAGGGACTGGAGGTGTGTGGATGTGCACCGGCTGTCAGTTGTAAAAAGTTCTGCCTAAATCCAGGAAGAGGGAACAGGCAGGGGGGCAGGAACTGTGTCCATGTGCACCACCTGGGAGTCTTAAAACCGTCTGAGTGAATCCAGGAAAAGGCAGAGGGGCTGGAAGTGTGTACATGTACAAAGGCTGCAAGTCTTAAAACCGTCTTATTGAATCCAGGAAGAGGAAAAAGGCAGAGGGGCTGGAAGTGTTTGCATGTGCACCGGCTGTGAGTTTTAAAAAGGTCTGAGTTAATCCAGGAAGAGGGAGGAGGCAGAGGGACAGGAAGTGTGTGCATGTGCACCGGCTGTGAGTTGTAAAAAGGTCTGAGTGAATCCAGGAAGAGGGAAGAGGCAGAGGGGCTGGAAGTGTGTGCATGTGCACCGGCTGTGAGTTTTAAAAATGTCTGAGTGAATCCAGGAACAGGGAAAAGGCAGAGGGGCTGGACGTGTTTGCATGTGCACCAGCTGTGAGTTTTAAAAATGTCTGAGTGAATCCAGGAAGAGGGAAGAGGAAGAGGGACAGGAAGTGTGTGCATGTGCACTGGCTGTGAGTTTTAAAAACGTCTGAGTGAATCAAGGAAGAGGGAAGAGGGAAGAGGCAGAGGGGTGGAAGTGTGTGGTGTACAGTCTGTGAGTTTGAAAAAGGTCTGAGTTAATCCAGGAAGGGGGAAGAGGCAGAGGGGTGGAAGTGTGTGGTGCACAGTCTGTGAGTCTTAAAACCCTCTGAGTGAATCCAGGAAGAGGGAAGAGGCAGACGTGCTGGAAATGTGTGCATGTGCACAGGCTGTGAGTCTTAAAACCGCCTTATTGAATCCAGGAAGAGGGAAAAGTCAGAGGGGCTGGACGTGTTTGCATGTGCACCAGCTGTGAGTTTTAAAAATGTTTGAGTGAATCCAGGAAGAGGGAAGAGGCAGATGGAGAAAAAGTGTGTGCATGTGCACCGGCTGTGAGTTGCAAAAAGGTCTGAGTGAATCCAGGAAGGGGGAAGAGGCAGAGGGGCTGGAAGTTTGTGCATGTGCACCGGCTGTGACTTTTTAAAAGTTCTGCGTAAATCCAGGAAGAGGGAACAGGCAGGGGGGCAGGAAGTGTGTCCATGTGCACCGCCTGGGAGTCTTAAAACCGTCTGAGTGAATCCAGGAAGAGGTAAAAGGCAGAGGGGCTGGAAGTGTGTGGATGCACACTCTGTGAGTTTTAAAAAGATCTCAGTGAATCCAGGAAGAGGCAGAGGGGCTGGAAGTGTGTACATGTACACGGGCTGCGAGTCTTAAAACCGTCTTATTGAATCCAGGAAGAGGGAAAAGGCAGAGGGGCTGGAAGTGTTTGCATGTGCACCGACTGTGAGTTTTAAAAATGTCTGAGTGAATCCAGGAAGAGGCAGAGGGGCCGGAAGTGTTTGCATGTGCACGGGTTGGGAGTTTTAAAAAGGTCTGAGTGAATCCAGTAAGAGGGAAGAGCCAGAGGGGCTGGAGGTGTGTGGATGTGCACAGGCTGTGAGTTTTAAAAACATCTGAGTGAATCCACGAAGAGGGAAGAGGGAGAGGGGATGGAACTGTTTGCATGTGCACCGGCTGGGAGTTTTTAAAAGGTCTGAGTTAATCCAGGAAGAGAGAAGAGGCAGAGGGGTGGAAGTCTGTGGTGTACAGTCTGTGAGTTTGAAAAAGGTCTGAGTGAATCCAGGAAGAGGGAAGAGGCAGAGGGGCTGGAAGTGTGTGCATGTGCACTGGCTGTGAGTTTTTTAAATGTCTCAGTGAATCCAGGAAGAGGGAAGAGGCAGAGGGGCTGGAAGTGTGTGCATGTGCACAGGCTGTGAGTCTTAAAAACGTCTGATTGAATCTATGAAGAGGGAAAAGGCAGAGGGGCTGGAAGTGTTTGCATGTGCACCGGCTGGGAGTTTTAAAAAGGTCTGAGTGAATCCAAGAAGAGGGAAGGGGCTGAGGGGCTGGAAGTGTGTGCATGTGCACCGGCTGTGAGTTTTAAAAAGGTCTGAGTGAATCCAGGAAGAGGGAAGGGGCTGAGGGGCTGGAAGTGTGTGCATGTGCACCGGCTGTGAGTTTTAAAAATGTCTGACTGAATCCAGGAAGGGGGAAGAGCCAGAGGGGCTGGAGGTGTGTGGATGTGCACAGGCTGTGAGTTTTAAAAATGTCTGAGTGAATCCAGGAAGAGGGAAGAGGAAGAGGGACAGGAAGTGTGTGCATGTGCACTGGCTGTGAGTTTTAAAAACGTCTGAGTGAATCAAGGAAGAGGGAAGAGGGAAGAGGCAGAGGGGTGGAAGTGTGTGGTGTACAGTCTGTGAGTTTGAAAAAGGTCTGAGTTAATCCAGGAAGGGGGAAGAGGCAGAGGGGTGGAAGTGTGTGGTGCACAGTCTGTGAGTCTTAAAACCCTCTGAGTGAATCCAGGAAGAGGGAAAAGGCAGAGGGACTGGAAGTGTTTGCATGTGCACCGACTGTGAGTTTTAAAAATGTCTGAGTGAATCCAGGAAAAAGGAAGAGGCAGAGGGGCTGGAAGTGTGTGGTTGCACACTCTGTGAGTTTTAAAAAGGTCTGAGTGAATCCAGGAAGAGGCAGAGGGGCCGGAAGTGTTTGCATGTGCACGGGTTGGGAGTTTTAAAAAGGTCTGAGTGAATCCAGGAAGAGGGAAGAGGCAGAGGGGCGGGAGGTGTGTGGATGTGCCCAGGCTTTGAGTCTTAAAAACGTCTGATTGAATCTATAAAGAGGGAAAAGGCAGAGGGGCTGGAAGTGTTTGCATGTGCACCGGATGTGAGTTTTAAAAATGTCTGAGGGAATCCAGGAAGAGGGAAGAGGCAGAGGGGCTGGAAGTGTGTGCATGTGCACCGGCTGTGAGGTTTAAAAATGTCTGAGTGAATCCAGGAACAGGGAAAAGGCAGAGGGGCTGGAGGTGTGTGGATGCACACTCTGTGAGTTTTAAAAAGATCTGAGTGAATCCAGGAAGACGCAGAGGGGCTGGAAGTGTGTACATGTACATGGGCTACGAGTCTTAAAACCGTCTTATTGAATCCAGGAAGAGGGAAAAGGCAGAGGGGCTGGAAGTGTTTGCATGTGCACCGACTGTGAGTTTTAAAAATGTCTGAGTGAATCCAGGAAGAGGGAAGAGGCAGAGGGGTTGGAAGTGTGTGGGTGCACACTCTGTGAGTTTTAAAAAGGTCTGAGTGAATCCAGGAAGAGGCAGAGGGGCCGGAAGTGTTTGCATGTGCACGGGTTGGGAGTTTTAAAAAGGTCTGAGTGAATCCAGGAAGAGGGAAGAGGCAGAGGGGCTGGAGGTGTGTGGATGTGCACAGGCTGTGAGTCTTAAAAACGTCTGATTGAATCTATGAAGAGGGAAAAGCCAGAGGTGCTGGAAGTGTTTGCATGTGCACCGGCTGGGAGTTTTAAAAAGGTCTGAGTGAATCCAGGAAGAGGGAAGAGGCAGAGGGGCTGGAAGTGTGTGCATGTGCACCGGCTGTGAGTTTTAAAAATGTCTGAGTGAATGCAGGAAGAGGGAAGAGGGAAAGGGGCCGGAAGTGTTTGCATGTGCACCGGTTGGGAGTTTTAAAAAGGTCTGAGTTAATCCAGGAAGAGGGAAGAGGCAGAGGGGCTGGAGGTGTGTGGATTTGCTCAGGCTGTGAGTTTTAAAAACGTCTGAGTGAATCCGGGAAGGGGGAAGAGCCAGAGGGGCTGGAGGTGTGTGGATGTGCACAGGCTGTGAGTTTTAAAAACGTCTGAGTGAATTCAGGAAGAGGGAAGAGGGAGAGGGGCTGGAAGTGTGTCCATGTGCACCGGCTGTGAGTTGTAAAAAGGTCTGAGTGAATCCAGGAAGAGGGAAGAGGCAGAGGGGCTGGAAGTGTGTGCATGTGCACCGGCTGTGAGTTTTAAAAATGTCTGAGTGAATCCAGGAAGAGGGAAGAGGCAGAGGGGCTGGACGTGTTTCCATGTGCACCAGCTGTGAGTTTTAAAAATGTCTGAGTGAATCCAGGAACAGGGAAAAGGCAGAGGGGCTGGAGGTGTGTGGATGCACACTCTGTGAGTTTTAAAAAGATCTGAGTGAATCCAGGAAGAGGCAGAGGGGCTGGAAGTGTGTGCATGTGCACCGGCTGTGAGTTTTAAAAATGTCTGAGTGAATGCAGGAAGAGGGAAGAGGGAAAGGGGCCGGAAGTGTTTGCCTGTGCACCGGCTGTGAGTTTTAAAAATGTCTGAGTGAATCCAGGAAGAGGGAAGAGGCAGAGGGGCTGGAAGTGTGTGCATGTGCACCGGCTGTGAGTTTTAAAAATGTCTGAGTGAATGCAGGAAGAGGGAAGAGGGAAAGGGGCCGGAAGTGTTTGCATGTGCACCGGTTGGAAGTTTTAAAAAGGTCTGAGTTAATCCAGGAAGAGGGAAGAGGCAGAGGGGCTGGAGGTGTGTGGATTTGCTCAGGCTGTGAGTTTTAAAAACGTCTGAGTGAATCCGGGAAGGGGGAAGAGCCAGAGGGGCTGGAGGTGTGTGCATGTGCACCGGCTGTGAGTTTTAAAAATGTCTGAGTGAATCCAGGAAGAGGGAAGAGGCAGAGGGGCTGGACGTGTTTGCATGTGCACCAGCTGTGAGTTTTAAAAATGTCTGAGTGAATCCAGGAAGAGGGAAGAGGCAGATGGACAAAAAGTGTTTGCATGTGCACCGGCTGTGAGTTGTAAAAAGGTCTGAGTGAATCCAGGAAGAGGGAAGAGGCAGAGGGGCTGGAAGTTTGTGCATGTGCACCGGCTGTGACTTTTTAAAAGTTCTGCGTAAATCCAGGAAGAGGGAACAGGCAGGGGGGCAGGAAGTGTGTCCATGTGCACCGCCTGGGAGTCTTAAAACCGTCTGAGTGAATCCAGGAAGAGGGAAAAGGCAGAGGGGCTGGAAGTGTGTGGATGCACACTCTGTGAGTTTTAAAAAGATCTGAGTGAATCCAGGAAGAGGCAGAGGGGCTGGAAGTGTTTGGTGCACAGTCTGTGAGTCTTAAAACCGTCTGAGTGAATCTATGAAGAGGGAAGAGGCAGACATGCTGGAAGTGTATGCATATGCACTGGCTGTGAGTTTGAAAAAGGTCTGAGTGAATCCAGGAAGAGGGAAGAGGCAGACGTGCTGGAAGTGTGTGCATGTGCACAGGCTGTGAGTCTTAAAACCGTCTTATTGAATCCAGGAAGAGGAAAAAGGCAGAGGGGCTGGAAGTGTTTGCATGTACACTGGCTGTGAGTTTTAAAAAGGTCTGAGTTAATCCAGGAAGAGGGAGGAGGCAGAGGGACAGGAAGTGTGTGCATGTGCACCGGCTGTGAGTTGTAAAAAGGTCTGAGTGAATCCAGGAAGAGGCAGAGGGGCTGGAAGTGTGTACATGTACACGGGCTGCGAGTCTTAAAACCGTCTTATTGAATCCAGGAAGAGGGAAAAGTGAGAGGGGCTGGACGTGTTTGCATGTGCACCAGCTGTGAGTTTTAAAAATGTCTGAGTTAATCCAGGAAGAGGGAAGAGGCAGATGGAGAAAAAGTGTGTGCATGTGCACAGGCTGTGAGTTTTAAAAACGTCTGAGTGAATCCAGGAAGGGGGAAGAGCCAGAGGGACTGGAGGTGTGTGGATGTGCACCGGCTGTCAGTTGTAAAAAGTTCTGCCTAAATCCAGGAAGAGGGAACAGGCAGGGGGGCAGGAACTGTGTCCATGTGCACCACCTGGGAGTCTTAAAACCGTCTGAGTGAATCCAGGAAGAGGGAACAGGCAGGGGGGCAGGAGGTCTGTGCATTAGCACCGCCTAGGAGTCTTAAAACCGTCTGAGTGAATCCAGGAAAAGGCAGAGGGGCTGGAAGTGTGTACATGTACAAAGGCTGCAAGTCTTAAAACCGTCTTATTGAATCCAGGAAGAGGAAAAAGGCAGAGGGGCTGGAAGTGTTTGCATGTGCACCGGCTGTGAGTTTTAAAAAGGTCTGAGTTAATCCAGGAAGAGGGAGGAGGCAGAGGGACAGGAAGTGTGTGCATGTGCACCGGCTGTGAGTTGTAAAAAGGTCTGAGTGAATCCAGGAAGAGGGAAGAGGCAGAGGGGCTGGAAGTGTGTGCATGTGCACCGGCTGTGAGTTTTAAAAATGTCTGAGTGAATCCAGGAACAGGGAAAAGTCAGAGGGGCTGGACGTGTTTGCATGTGCACCAGCTGTGAGTTTTTAAAATGTCTGAGTGAATCCAGGAAGAGGGAAGAGGAAGAGGAAGAGGGACAGGAAGTGTGTGCATGTGCACTGGCTGTGAGTTTTAAAAACGTCTGAGTGAATCAAGGAAGAGGGAAGAGGGAAGAGGCAGAGGGGTGGAAGTGTGTGGTGTACAGTCTGTGAGTTTGAAAAAGGTCTGAGTTAATCCAGGAAGGGGGAAGAGGCAGAGGGGTGGAAGTGTGTGGTGCACAGTCTGTGAGTCTTAAAACCCTCTGAGTGAATCCAGGAAGAGGGAAGAGGCAGACGTGCTGGAAATGTGTGCATGTGCACAGGCTGTGAGTCTTAAAACCGCCTTATTGAATCCAGGAAGAGGGAAAAGTCAGAGGGGCTGGACGTGTTTGCATGTGCACCAGCTGTGAGTTTTAAAAATGTTTGAGTGAATCCAGGAAGAGGGAAGAGGCAGATGGAGAAAAAGTGTGTGCATGTGCACCGGCTGTGAGTTGTAAAAAGGTCTGAGTGAATCCAGGAAGGGGGAAGAGGCAGAGGGGCTGGAAGTTTGTGCATGTGCACCGGCTGTGACTTTTTAAAAGTTCTGCGTAAATCCAGGAAGAGGGAACAGGCAGGGGGGCAGGAAGTGTGTCCATGTGCACCGCCTGGGAGTCTTAAAACCGTCTGAGTGAATCCAGGAAGAGGTAAAAGGCAGAGGGGCTGGAAGTGTGTGGATGCACACTCTGTGAGTTTTAAAAAGATCTGAGTGAATCCAGGAAGAGGCAGAGGGGCTGGAAGTGTGTACATGTACACGGGCTGCGAGTCTTAAAACCGTCTTATTGAATCCAGGAAGAGGGAAAAGGCAGAGGGGCTGGAAGTGTTTGCATGTGCACCGACTGTGAGTTTTAAAAATGTCTGAGTGAATCCAGGAAGAGGCAGAGGGGCCGGAAGTGTTTGCATGTGCACGGGTTGGGAGTTTTAAAAAGGTCTGAGTGAATCCAGTAAGAGGGAAGAGCCAGAGGGGCTGGAGGTGTGTGGATGTGCACAGGCTGTGAGTTTTAAAAACATCTGAGTGAATCCACGAAGAGGGAAGAGGGAGAGGGGCTGGAACTGTTTGCATGTGCACCGGCTGGGAGTTTTTAAAAGGTCTGAGTTAATCCAGGAAGAGGGAAGAGGCAGAGGGGTGGAAGTCTGTGGTGTACAGTCTGTGAGTTTGAAAAAGGTCTGAGTGAATCCAGGAAGAGGGAAGAGGCAGAGGGGCTGGAAGTGTGTGCATGTGCACTGGCTGTGAGTTTTTTAAATGTCTCAGTGAATCCAGGAAGAGGGAAGAGGCAGAGGGGCTGGAAGTGTGTGCATGTGCACAGGCTGTGAGTCTTAAAAACGTCTGATTGAATCTATGAAGAGGGAAAAGGCAGAGGGGCTGGAAGTGTTTGCATGTGCACCGGCTGGGAGTTTTAAAAAGGTCTGAGTGAATCCAGGAAGAGGGAAGGGGCTGAGGGGCTGGAAGTGTGTGCATGTGCACCGGCTGTGAGTTTTAAAAAGGTCTGAGTGAATCCAGGAAGAGGGAAGGGGCTGAGGGGCTGGAAGTGTGTGCATGTGCACCGGCTGTGAGTTTTAAAAATGTCTGACTGAATCCAGGAAGGGGGAAGAGCCAGAGGGGCTGGAGGTGTGTGGATGTGCACAGGCTGTGAGTTTTAAAAATGTCTGAGTGAATCCAGGAAGAGGGAAGAGGAAGAGGGACAGGAAGTGTGTGCATGTGCACTGGCTGTGAGTTTTAAAAACGTCTGAGTGAATCAAGGAAGAGGGAAGAGGGAAGAGGCAGAGGGGTGGAAGTGTGTGGTGTACAGTCTGTGAGTTTGAAAAAGGTCTGAGTTAATCCAGGAAGGGGGAAGAGGCAGAGGGGTGAAAGTGTGTGGTGCACAGTCTGTGAGTCTTAAAACCCTCTGAGTGAATCCAGGAAGAGGGAAAAGGCAGAGGGACTGGAAGTGTTTGCATGTGCACCGACTGTGAGTTTTAAAAATGTCTGAGTGAATCCAGGAAAAAGGAAGAGGCAGAGGGGCTGGAAGTGTGTGGTTGCACACTCTGTGAGTTTTAAAAAGGTCTGAGTGAATCCAGGAAGAGGCAGAGGGGCCGGAAGTGTTTGCATGTGCACGGGTTGGGAGTTTTAAAAAGGTCTGAGTGAATCCAGGAAGAGGGAAGGGGCTGAGGGGCTGGAAGTGTGTGCATGTGCACCGGCTGTGAGTTTTAAAAAGGTCTGAGTGAATCCAGGAAGAGGGAAGGGGCTGAGGGGCTGGAAGTGTGTGCATGTGCACCGGCTGTGAGTTTTAAAAATGTCTGACTGAATCCAGGAAGGGGGAAGAGCCAGAGGGGCTGGAGGTGTGTGGATGTGCACAGGCTGTGAGTTTTAAAAATGTCTGAGTGAATCCAGGAAGAGGGAAGAGGAAGAGGGACAGGAAGTGTGTGCATGTGCACTGGCTGTGAGTTTTAAAAACGTCTGAGTGAATCAAGGAAGAGGGAAGAGGGAAGAGGCAGAGGGGTGGAAGTGTGTGGTGTACAGTCTGTGAGTTTGAAAAAGGTCTGAGTTAATCCAGGAAGGGGGAAGAGGCAGAGGGGTGAAAGTGTGTGGTGCACAGTCTGTGAGTCTTAAAACCCTCTGAGTGAATCCAGGAAGAGGGAAAAGGCAGAGGGACTGGAAGTGTTTGCATGTGCACCGACTGTGAGTTTTAAAAATGTCTGAGAGAATCCAGGAAAAAGGAAGAGGCAGAGGGGCTGGAAGTGTGTGGTTGCACACTCTGTGAGTTTTAAAAAGGTCTGAGTGAATCCAGGAAGAGGCAGAGGGGCCGGAAGTGTTTGCATGTGCACGGGTTGGGAGTTTTAAAAAGGTCTGAGTGAATCCAGGAAGAGGGAAGGGGCTGAGGGGCTGGAAGTGTGTGCATGTGCACCGGCTGTGAGTTTTAAAAAGGTCTGAGTGAATCCAGGAAGAGGGAAGGGGCTGAGGGGCTGGAAGTGTGTGCATGTGCACCGGCTGTGAGTTTTAAAAATGTCTGACTGAATCCAGGAAGGGGGAAGAGCCAGAGGGGCTGGAGGTGTGTGGATGTGCACAGGCTGTGAGTTTTAAAAATGTCTGAGTGAATCCAGGAAGAGGGAAGAGGAAGAGGGACAGGAAGTGTGTGCATGTGCACTGGCTGTGAGTTTTAAAAACGTCTGAGTGAATCAAGGAAGAGGGAAGAGGGAAGAGGCAGAGGGGTGGAAGTGTGTGGTGTACAGTCTGTGAGTTTGAAAAAGGTCTGAGTTAATCCAGGAAGGGGGAAGAGGCAGAGGGGTGGAAGTGTGTGGTGCACAGTCTGTGAGTCTTAAAACCCTCTGAGTGAATCCAGGAAGAGGGAAAAGGCAGAGGGACTGGAAGTGTTTGCATGTGCACCGACTGTGAGTTTTAAAAATGTCTGAGTGAATCCAGGAAAAAGGAAGAGGCAGAGGGGCTGGAAGTGTGTGGTTGCACACTCTGCGAGTTTTAAAAAGGTCTGAGTGAATCCAGGAAGAGGCAGAGGGGCCGGAAGTGTTTGCATGTGCACGGGTTGGGAGTTTTAAAAAGGTCTGAGTGAATCCAGGAAGAGGGAAGAGGCAGAGGGGCTGGAGGTGTGTGGATGTGCCCAGGCTTTGAGTCTTAAAAACGTCTGATTGAATCTATAAAGAGGGAAAAGGCAGAGGGGCTGGAAGTGTTTGCATGTGCACCGGCTGTGAGTTTTAAAAATGTCTGAGTGAATCCAGGAAGAGGGAAGAGGCAGAGGGGCTGGAAGTGTGTGCATGTGCACCGGCTGTGAGGTTTAAAAATGTCTGAGTGAATCCAGGAACAGGGAAAAGGCAGAGGGGCTGGAGGTGTGTGGATGCACACTCTGTGAGTTTTAAAAAGATCTGAGTGAATCCAGGAAGACGCAGAGGGGCTGGAAGTGTGTACATGTACATGGGCTACGAGTCTTAAAACCGTCTTATTGAATCCAGGAAGAGGGAAAAGGCAGAGGGGCTGGAAGTGTTTGCATGTGCACCGACTGTGAGTTTTAAAAATGTCTGAGTGAATCCAGGAAGAGGGAAGAGGCAGAGGGGTTGGAAGTGTGTGGGTGCACACTCTGTGAGTTTTAAAAAGGTCTGAGTGAATCCAGGAAGAGGCAGAGGGGCCGGAAGTGTTTGCATGTGCACGGGTTGGGAGTTTTAAAAAGGTCTGAGTGAATCCAGGAAGAGGGAAGAGGCAGAGGGGCTGGAGGTGTGTGGATGTGCACAGGCTGTGAGTCTTAAAAACGTCTGATTGAATCTATGAAGAGGGAAAAGCCAGAGGTGCTGGAAGTGTTTGCATGTGCACCGGCTGGGAGCTTTAAAAAGGTCTGAGTGAATCCAGGAAGAGGGAAGAGGCAGAGGGGCTGGAAGTGTGTGCATGTGCACCGGCTGTGAGTTTTAAAAATGTCTGAGTGAATGCAGGAAGAGGGAAGAGGGAAAGGGGCCGGAAGTGTTTGCATGTGCACCGGTTGGGAGTTTTAAAAAGGTCTGAGTTAATCCAGGAAGAGGGAAGAGGCAGAGGGGCTGGAGGTGTGTGGATTTGCTCAGGCTGTGAGTTTTAAAAACGTCTGAGTGAATCCGGGAAGGGGGAAGAGCCAGAGGGGCTGGAGGTGTGTGGATGTGCACAGGCTGTGAGTTTTAAAAACGTCTGAGTGAATTCAGGAAGAGGGAAGAGGGAGAGGGGCTGGAAGTGTGTGCATGTGCACCGGCTGTGAGTTGTAAAAAGGTCTGAGTGAATCCAGGAAGAGGGAAGAGGCAGAGGGGCTGGAAGTGTGTGCATGTGCACCGGCTGTGAGTTTTAAAAATGTCTGAGTGAATCCAGGAAGAGGGAAGAGGCAGAGGGGCTGGACGTGTTTCCATGTGCACCAGCTGTGAGTTTTAAAAATGTCTGAGTTAATCCAGGAAGAGGGAGGAGGCAGAGGGACAGGAAGTGTGTGCATGTGCACCGGCTGTGAGTTGTAAAAAGGTCTGAGTGAATCCAGGAAGAGGGAAGAGGCAGAGGGGCTGGAAGTGTGTGCATGTGCACCGGCTGTGAGTTTTAAAAATGTCTGAGTTAATCCAGGAAGAGGGAAAAGGCAGAGGGGCTGGACGTGTTTGCATGTGCCCCAGCTGTGAGTTTTAAAAATGTCTGAGTGAATCCAGGAAGAGGGAAGAGGCAGATGGACAAAAAGTGTGTGCATGTGCACCGGCTGTGAGTTGTAAAAAGGTCTGAGTGAATCCAGGAAGAGGGAAGAGGCAGAGGGGTTGGAAGTGTGTGGGTGCACACTCTGTGAGTTTTAAAAAGGTCTGAGTGAATCCAGGAAGAGGCAGAGGGGCCGGAAGTGTTTGCATGTGCACGGGTTGGGAGTTTTAAAAAGGTCTGAGTGAATCCAGGAAGAGGGAAGAGGCAGAGGGGCTGGAGGTGTGTGGATGTGCACAGGCTGTGAGTTTTAAAATGTCTGAGTGAATGCAGGAAGAGGGAAGAGGGAGAGGGGCCGGAAGTGTTTGCATGTGCACCGGTTGGGAGTTTTAAAAAGGTCTGAGTTAATCCAGGAAGAGGGAAGAGGCAGAGGGGCTGGAGGTGTGTGGATTTGCACAGGCTGTGAGTTTTAAAAACGTCTGAGTGAATCCAGGAAGGGGGAAGAGGGAGAGGGGCTGGAACTGTTTGCATGTGCACCGGCTGGGAGTTTTTAAAAGGTCTGAGTTAATCCAGGAAGAGGGAAGAGGCAGAGGGGTGGAAGTGTGTGGTGTACAGTCTGTGAGTTTGAAAAAGGTCTGAGTGAATCCAGGAAGAGGGAAGAGGCAGAGGGGCTGGAAGTGTGTGCATGTGCACTGGCTGTGAGTTTTTTAAATGTCTCAGTGAATCCAGGAAGAGGGAAGAGGCAGAGGGGCTGGAAGTGTGTGCATGTGCACAGGCTGTGAGTCTTAAAAACGTCCGATTGAATCTATGAAGAGGGAAAAGGTAGAGGGGCTGGAAGTGTTTGCATGTGCACCGGTTGGGAGTTTTAAAAAGGTCTGAGTGAATCCAGGAAGAGGGAAGAGGCAGAGGGGCTGGAAGTGTGTGCATGTGCACCGGCTGTGAGTTTTAAAAATGTCTGAGTGAATCCAGGAAGAGGGAAAAGGCAGAGGGGCTGGAGGTGTGTGGATGCACACTCTGTGAGTTTTAAAAAGATCTGAGTGAATCCAGGAAGAGGCAGAGGGGCTGGAAGTGTGTACATGTACACGGGCTACGAGTCTTAAAACCGTCTTATTGAATCCAGGAAGAGGGAAAATGCAGAGGGGCTGGAAGTGTTTGCATGTGCACCGACTGTGAGTGTTAGGGTTCTAAATACCATGCAGAAATAAATCATTGTCCAAGGCAAAACATCCTTAATGGTGCAATTTATTCCACAGGCATGTTAGCACCGCTATGGAAATTTCAACTCTGGAAATACATTCTCTAAGTTCAACCAGTTGAAAGTTCATGATCTCTCCCCACACCCACAAATCCATCACATGTTCCAATCATCATCTTCCACGCTGGCATGTACACCCATCTTCTTCCGGCCAGGTGTCGAGGTGCTGAGACAAAAGATGACCTTGGCTTCTACAAAAGAATGTCAACAATCCATTCTACAATCCTACTCCTTTCTATTCCCCCCTCCCAACTACTACACTATTGAAACAGCATAGAAAATTATAAGAAAGTGTGGCAGGCCAAAGATCCTAAAAAGAACATAACTACAGGCCTGACAGGCGGCCTCTCCTCAAAAGAAAAACGTTTCCTGCAAAGAGAATAACATAAAAGTTAACATAACAAAATTAACCACCTTTTCTCCACCCAGGGGAACCCCTTGACTTCTCGGGAAACTTCCCATTGAATTGCTTTACTAACTTCTCCACTTTCAGGTTCCCACTGTTTACCCAATTAGCTTCAGACCAAGGGTAACCCTTCCAATGCACTAAGTACTGTAAGCAACCCCTATTCAGCCTGAAATCTACAATTTTTTCCACCTCAGATTGTGTTTCCCCTTCCATCACTACAGGAGGAGATTGAGCTTGGGTGGATGCTCTTCTGTTAGACCCAATTACTGGTTTCAACAAGCTACAATGAAATTCTGGGTCAATTTCCCCTAGACTTCTGGGTAGACTGAGTTGAACTGTAACTGAGTTAACTATCTTCACTATTGGGAATGGACCTAGAAATTTTGGACCCAATTCCTTGCTAAGCATTTCTAATCTTATGTATTTGGTAGATACAAAAACATTGCCCCCCACACGGTAGGGGTTTAGGAGTGAGCGACGTTGATCATCTTGCTTCTGGTAGGCTTCTGCCGCAACTGCTATAGCCTTCTTCGTATTCTCCCATCCTTTCTTTAGCATGTCCATCCATTCACTCAAAGACATGAAAGAAGGAGGTTCTCTAGGCAACTCAGGCATGGCAACAACTTCCATGCCACTGGTAATCTGGAAACCCGCTAATCCTCTGCTGCTGTGGACCGCATCGTTGTACGCCACTTCGGCGAAGGGTAGCAAGTCCGACCAGTTGTCGTGCTGATAGTCCACAAAACACCTGATGTATCGTTCCACCACCGCATTGGCTCCCTCTGCTGCGCCGTTCATGCTGGGATGAACCTCTGAGCTCAGTTCTTGTGTGGACCCAATAGATCTCAGGACCTCTCTCCAGAACTTGGCAGTGAACTGGACTCCGCGGTCTGAAATGATCCTCTTGGGTACTCCATGCAGGCGATAAATGTGTTTCACAAACATTTTCGCTAATTTGTTTGCGGATGGCAATCCTGAGCAAGCAATGAAGTGTGCCTGCTTAGAAAACAAATCAATAACAGTCCAAATTACTTTATGCCCACTGCTGTCTGGGAGTTCCATGATGTAGTCCATTGCGACCTCTTCCCATTGCCGTTTCGGGCTCTCTGCTGCAGGTGCTGTAGGTTCTGGGCTCTTGGATCCATTCAACCACGGCTGGCCTTGTTCCTCCTCCGAGGCCTCCCCCTTGGTAGGACTCTTTGTCACCTTAAGTTGGGGATCCTCCTCCGGAGATTGTTTGCCCTTTTCCTCTTCCAAGGTCTCCCTCTTGGTAGGACACTTCGTCACTTTAAGTTGGGGATCCTCTTCCAGAGGTTGTTGGGCCAGATGACTTTTCTGTGCAGGCATCTGGGGCCCTCTCTTAACCACCGTGGCAATTGGTACACACGTTTGTTCTTCGGCAATTCCCTCCTCCGAGGCCTCCCCCTTGGTAGGACTCTTCGCCACCTGAAGTTGGGGATCCTCTTCCAGAGGTCGTTTAGGCTTTTCCCCCTCCGAGGCCTCCCCCTTAGTTGGACTCTTTGTCACCTTAAGTTGGGGATCCTCCTCCGGAGATTGTCTGCCCTTTTCCTCTTCCGAGGCCTCCCCCTTGGTAGGACACTTCCTCACCTTAAGTTGGGGATCCTCTTCCAGAGGTTGTTGGACCAGATGACTCTTCTGTGGTGGCATCTGGGACCCTCTCTTTACCGCCGTGGTGGTTGGTGCGCACGTTTGTGGCATTGGGGCTGGAGCCAAACACTCTGACGCTCTGTGGCCAAGTTGACAACAATGGTGGCATTTAATTGGCCCCCACGAGGAATGGAACCTAGTTACATCTCTAAACTTAGGAACCGTTTCATCACACTGCCTTGCTCTCCAACTTGCAGCTGTCCCCTTGGTAAACCCTTCTTCCATGGTGGAGATTGCTTCTCTGTAGGAAGGTGGAGTAAGAACCTTTTGGGGCATTGCAGATGCACCTTGTCCCGCTTCCCATCTTGCAGGCCTGGCTTTGGTAATCCCTTCTTCCATGTTGGTGATTGCTACTCTGTAGGAAGGTGGGGTAAGAACCACTTGGGGCCTTACAGGCGCACAATTTCCCGCCATCCATCCCGCAGGCCTCCCTTTGATAATACCTTCTTCCATGGAGATTTCTTCTCTGTAGGAAGGTCTGGTAAGAACCTTTTGGGGCCTTGCAGGGGAGACTGGAACCGGTGGGGAGGTCAATCCCTCGGTTGGCCACTGCCCAGCTTTCTGCCATGGTGCCATCTGTTGAGGGAGGGCAGGTGCCCACTGGCATCCCTCCCATCCATGACCTGGGGTTAAGACCCATCCCGGGGTTGCCTGCTTCACAGGTTGCAGCTCAACCAATGATGGCTGGCTAGGGGGTTTTACGTGCCAAGGACCCTCCTGCTGGCTTGGAGGAGTTATGGGCCAAGTAGGTGCCCTTTGCTGGCTTGGATGAGTTATGGGCCAAGTAGGTGCCCTCTGCTGGCTTGGAGCATTTCCCCATGCTGATGGCAAAGGAGTTTGTAAGTAGCATCTCTTCCATCCAAGTCCTGGGAGGAAAGCCCAATTTACTGCCCAATTTGCTTCATTTACTGGTTGCAGCCCCATTTGTGGTGGCTTGCAAGTAACAGATGCTGGAAAAATTCCTTCTTCCTGCCTCCTTTGAAATTCCCATTTTGAAAGGGAATCTTTCTTCCAGCTAGTTGCATGGTGATAAGCCATTTTAATTATTGCCGTCTGGAAGGAGCCCAAACCTCCGTTCAAGGGTGTTTTTTTTTTTCCAATCTTGCTTCTAAGCTGGGGGGGAAGGAGGGGGAGCATGCACTCACAATTTTGCTGAAGAAGTCCGTCTGAGATTTCCTTCGTCTTGTCGCGTCTCCTCCTGCATTCCTCCAGATGCAATTAAACTGGAAACAGCATTCCATTGCCTTTGAAGTTCCGTACTCCTCTTCTTATCACCAAAAGCTTCTCATTTATTCTTCGCTGATATTTACGCTGTCCCGGTCAGCATTGGGGATGCCGAGACCCACATCACCAGATCTTCCATCACCAGCCCTTCCCCCTTGATAGGGGGAGGGAGCTAGTGAAATATTTTTAAAGTAGAGAGTTGAAATAATGTTAGGGTTCTAAATACCATGCAGAAATAAATCATTGTCCAAGGCAAAACATCCTTAATGGTGCAATTTATTCCACAGGCATGTTAGCACCACTATGGAAATTTCAACTCTGGAAGTACATTCTCTAAGTTCAACCAGTTGAAAGTTCATGATCTCTCCCCACACCCACAAATCCATCACATGTTCCAATCATCATCTTCCACGCTGGCATGTACACCCATCTTCTTCCGGCCAGGTGTCGAGGTGCTGAGACAAAAGATGACCTTGGCTTCTACAAAAGAATGTCAACAATCCATTCTACAATCCTACTCCTTTCTATTCCCCCCTCCCAACTACTACACTATTGAAACAGCATAGAAAATTATAAGAAAGTGTGGCAGGCCAAAGATCCTAAAAAGAACATAACTACAGGCCTGACAGTGAGTTTTTAAAATGTCTGAGTGACTCCAGGAAGAGGGAAGAGGCAGAGGGGTTGGAAGTGTGTGGGTGCACACTCTGTGAGTTTTAAAAAGGTCTGAGTGAATCCAGGAAGAGGCAGAGGGGCCGGAAGTGTTTGCCTGTGCACGGGTTGGGAGTTTTAAAAAGGTCTGAGTGAATCCAGGAAGAGGGAAGAGGCAGAGGGGCTGGAGGTGTGTGGATGTGCACAGGCTGTGAGTCTTAAAAACGTCTGATTGAATCTATGAAGAGGGAAAAGGCAGAGGTGCTGGAAGTGTTTGCATGTGCACCGGCTGGGAGTTTTAAAAAGGTCTGAGTGAATCCAGGAAGAGGGAAGAGGCAGAGGGGCTGGAAGTGTGTGCATGTGCACCGGCTGTGAGTTTTAAAAATGTCTGAGTGAATGCAGGAAGAGGGAAGAGGGAAAGGGGCCGGAAGTGTTTGCATGTGCACCGGTTGGGAGTTTTAAAAAGGTCTGAGTTAATCCAGGAAGAGGGAAGAGGCAGAGGGGCTGGAGGTGTGTGGATTTGCTCAGGCTGTGAGTTTTAAAAACGTCTGAGTGAATCCGGGAAGGGGGAAGAGCCAGAGGGGCTGGAGGTGTGTGGATGTGCACAGGCTGTGAGTTTTAAAAACGTCTGAGTGAATCCAGGAAGAGGGAAGAGGCAGAGGGGCTGGAAGTGTGTGCATGTGCACCGGCTGTGAGTTTTAAAAATGTCTGAGTGAATCCAGGAAGAGGGAAGAGGCAGAGGGGCTGGACGTGTTTCCATGTGCACCAGCTGGGAGTTTTAAAAATGTCTGAGTTAATCCAGGAAGCGGGAGGAGGCAGAGGGACAGGAAGTGTGTGCATGTGCACCGGCTGTGAGTTGTAAAAAGGTCTGATTGAATCCAGGAAGAGGGAAGAGGCAGAGGGGCTGGACGTGTTTCCATGTGCACCAGCTGTGAGTTTTAAAAATGTCTGAGTTAATCCAGGAAGAGGGAGGAGGCAGAGGGACAGGAAGTGTGTGCATGTGCACCGGCTGTGAGTTTTAAAAAGGTCTGAGTGAATCCAGGAAGAGGGAAGAGGCAGAGGGGCTGGAAGTGTGTGCATGTGCACCGGCTGTGAGTTTTAAAAATGTCTGAGTGAATCCAGGAAGAGGGAAGAGGCAGAGGGGCTGGACGTGTTTGCATGTGCACCAGCTGTGAGTTTTAAAAATGTCTGAGTGAATCCAGGAAGAGGGAAGAGGCAGATGGACAAAAAGTGTGTGCATGTGCACCGGCTGTGAGTTGTAAAAAGGTCTGAGTGAATCCAGGAAGAGGGAAGAGGCAGAGGGGCTGGAAGTGTGTGCATGTGCACCGGCTGTGACTTTTTAAAAGTTCTGCGTAAATCCAGGAAGAGGGAACAGGCAGGGGGGCAGGAAGTGTGTCCATGTGCACCGCCTGGGAGTCTTAAAACCGTCTGAGTGAATCCAGGAAGAGGGAAAAGGCAGAGGGGCTGGAAGTGTGTGGATGCACACTCTGTGAGTTTTAAAAAGATCTGAGTGAATCCAGGAAGAGGCAGAGGGGCTGGAAGTGTGTACATGTACACGGGCTGCGAGTCTTAAAACTGTCTTATTGAATCCAGGAAGAGGGAAAAGGCAGAGGGGCTGGAAGTGTTTGCATGTGCACCGACTGTGAGTTTTATAAATGTCTGAGTGAATCCAGGAAGAGGGAAGAGGCACAGGGGTTTGAAGTGTGTGGGTGCACACTCTGTGAGTTTTAAAAAGGTCTGAGTGAATCCAGGAAGAGGGAAGAGGGAGAGGGGCCGGAAGTGTTTGCATGTGCACCGGTTGGGAGTTTTAAAAAGGTCTGAGTTAATCCAGGAAGAGGGAAGAGGCAGAGGGGCTGGAGGTGTGTGGATTTGTACAGGCTGTGAGTTTTAAAAATGTCTGAGTGAATCCAGGAAGGGGGAAGAGCCAGAGGGGCTGGAGGTGTGTGGATGTGCACAGGCTGTGAGTTTTAAAAATGTCTGAGTGAATCCAGGAAGAGGGAAGAGGGAGAGGGGCTGGAACTGTTTGCATGTGCACCGGCTGGGAGTTTTTAAAAGGTCTGAGTTAATCCAGGAAGAGGGAAGAGTCAGAGGGGTGGAAGTGTGTGGTGTACAGTCTGTGAGTTTGAAAAAGGTCTGAGTGAATCCAGGAAGAGTGAAGAGGCAGAGGGGCTGGAAGTGTGTGCATGTGCACTGGCTGTGAGTTTTTTAAATGTCTCAGTGAATCCAGGAAGAGGGAAGAGGCAGAGGGGCTGGAAGTGTGTGCATGTGCACAGGCTGTGAGTCTTAAAAACGTCTGATTGAATCTATGAAGAGGGAAAAGGTAGAGGGGCTGGAAGTGTTTGCATGTGCACCGGTTGGGAGTTTTAAAAAGGTCTGAGTGAATCCAGGAAGAGGGAAGAGGCAGAGGGGCTGGAAGTGTGTGCATGTGCACCGGCTGTGAGTTTTTTAAATGTCTCAGTGAATCCAGGAAGAGGGAAGAGGCAGAGGGGCTGGAAGTATGTGCATGTGCACCGGCTATGAGTTTTAAAAATGTCTGAGTGAATCCAGGAAGAGGGAAAAGGCAGAGGGGCTGGAAGTGTGTGGATGCACACTCTGTGAGTTTTAAAAAGATCTGAGTGAATCCAGGAGGAGGCAGAGGGGCTGGAAGTGTGTACATGTACACAGGCTGCGAGTCTTAAAACCGTCTTATTGAATCCAGGAAGAGGGAAAAGGCAGAGGGGCTGGAAGTGTTTGCATGTGCACCGACTGTGAGTTTTAAAAATGTCTGAGTGAATCCAGGAAGAGGGACGAGGCAGAGGGGCTGGAAGTGTGTGGTTGCACACTCTGTGAGTTTTAAAAAGGTCTGAGTGAATCCAGGAAGAGGCAGAGGGGCCGGAAGTGTTTGCATGTGCACGGGTTGGGGGTTTTAAAAAGGTCTGAGTGAATCCAGGAAGTGGGAAGAGGCAGAGGGGCTGGAGGTGTGTGGATGTGCACAGGCTTTGAGTCTTAAAAACGTCTTATTAAATCCAGGAAGAGGGAAAAGGCAGAGGGGCTGGAAGTGTTTGCATGTGCACCGGCTGTGAGTTTTAAAAATGTCTGAGTGAATCCAGGAAGAGGGAAGAGGCAGAGGGGCTGGAAGTGTGTGCATGTGCACCGGCTGTGAGGTTTAAAAATGTCTGAGTGAATCCAGGAACAGGGAAAAGGCAGAGGGGCTGGAGGTGTGTGGATGCACACTCTGTGAGTTTTAAAAAGATCTGAGTGAATCCAGGAAGAGGCAGAGGGGCTGGAAGTGTGTGCATGTGCACCGGCTGTGAGTTTTAAAAATGTCTGAGTGAATGCAGGAAGAGGGAAGAGGGAAAGGGGCCGGAAGTGTTTGCCTGTGCACCGGTTGGGAGTTTTAAAAAGGTCTGAGTGAATCCGGGAAGGGGGAAGAGGCAGAGGGGCTGGAAGTGTGTGCATGTGCACCCGCTGTGAGTTGTAAAAAGGTCTGAGTGAATCCAGGAAGAGGGAAGAGGCAGAGGGGCTGGAAGTGTGTGCATGTGCACCGGCTGTGAGTTTTAAAAATGTCTGAGTGAATCCAGGAAGAGGGAAGAGGCAGAGGGGCTGGACGTGTTTCCATGTGCACCAGCTGTGAGTTTTAAAAATGTCTGAGTTAATCCAGGAAGAGGGAGGAGGCAGAGGGACAGGAAGTGTGTGCATGTGCACCGGCTGTGAGTTGTAAAAAGGTCTGAGTAAATCCAGGAAGAGGGAAGAGGCAGAGGGGCTGGAAGTGTGTGCATGTGCACCGGCTGTGAGTTTTAAAAATGTCTGAGTGAATCCAGGAAGAGGGAAAAGGCAGAGGGGCTGGACGTGTTTGCATGTGCCCCAGCTGTGAGTTTTAAAAATGTCTGAGTGAATCCAGGAAGAGGGAAGAGGCAGATGGACAAAAAGTGTGTGCATGTGCACCGGCTGTGAGTTGTAAAAAGGTCTGAGTGAATCCAGGAAGAGGGAAGAGGCAGAGGGGCTGGAAGTTTGTGCATGTGCACCGGCTGTGACTTTTTAAAAGTTCTGCATAAATCCAGGAAGAGGGAACAGGCAGGGGGGCAGGAAGTGTGTCCATGTGCACCGCCTGGGAGTCTTAAAAACGTCTGAGTGAATCCAGGAAGAGGGAACAGGCAGGGGGGCAGGAGGTCTGTGCATTTGCACCGCCTGGGAGTCTTAAAACCGTCTGAGTGAATCCAGGAAAAGGCAGAGGGGCTGGAATTGTGTACATGTACAAAGGCTGCAAGTCTTAAAACCGTCTTATTAAATCCAGGAAGAGGGAAAAGGCAGAGGGGCTGGAAGTGTTTGCATGTGCACCGGCTGTGAGTTTTAAAAATGTCTGAGTGAATCCAGGAAGAGGGAAGAGGCAGAGGGGCTGGAAGTGTGTGCATGTGCACCGGCTGTGAGGTTTAAAAAATGTCTGAGTGAATCCAGGAACAGGGAAAAGGCAGAGGGGCTGGAGGTGTGTGGATGTGCACAGGCTGTGAGTTTTAAAAACGTCTGAGTGAATCCAGGAAGGGGGAAGAGCCAGAGGGACTGGAGGTGTGTGGATGTGCACCGGCTGTCAGTTGTAAAAAGTTCTGCGTAAATCCAGGAAGAGGGAACAGGCAGGGGGGCAGGAAGTGTGTCCATGTGCACCGCCTGGGAGTCTTAAAAACGTCTGAGTGAATCCAGGAAGAGGGAACAGGCAGGGGGGCAGGAGGTCTGTGCATTTGCACCGCCTGGGAGTCTTAAAACCGTCTGAGTGAATCCAGGAAAAGGCAGAGGGGCTGGAATTGTGTACATGTACAAAGGCTGCAAGTCTTAAAACCGTCTTATTGAATCCAGGAAGAGGAAAAAGGCAGAGGGGCTGGAAGTGTTTGCATGTGCACCGGCTGTGAGTTTTTAATAGGTCTGAGTTAATCCAGGAAGAGGGAAGAGGCAGAGGGGCTGGAAGTGTTTGCATGTGCACCGGCTGTGAGTTTTTAAAAGGTCTGAGTTAATCCAGGAAGAGGGAGGAGGCAGAGGGACAGGAGGTGTGTGCATGTGCACAGTCTGTGAGTCTTAAAACCGTCTGAATGAATTCAGGAAGAGGGAAGAGGCAGACGTGCTGGAAGTGTATGCATATGCACTGGCTGTGAGTTTTAAAAACGTCTGAGTGAATCCAGGAAGAGGGAAGAGGCAGATGGACAAAAAGTGTGTGCATGTGCACCGGCTGTGAGTTGTAAAAAGGTCTGAGTGAATCCAG
The DNA here is from genome assembly GCF_964273705.1 of Natrix helvetica. Taxonomy (NCBI): domain Eukaryota; kingdom Metazoa; phylum Chordata; class Lepidosauria; order Squamata; family Natricidae; genus Natrix; species Natrix helvetica. The sequence continues at coordinate 56,058,647 of NC_138555.1, read as the reverse complement.
GAAGAGGGAAGAGGCAGAGGGGCTGGAAGTGTGTAGATGTGCACAGGCTGTGAGTTTTAAAAACGTCTGAGTGAATGCAGGAAGAGGGAAGAGGGAGAGGTGCCGGAAGTGTTTGCATGTGCACCAGTTGGGAGTTTTAAAAAAGTCTGAGTTAATCCAGGAAGAGGCAGAGGGGCCGGAAGTGTTTGCATGTGCACGGGTTGGGAGTTTTAAAAAGGTCTGAGTGAATCCAGGAAGAGGGAAGAGGCAGAGGGGCTGGAGGTGTGTGGATGTGCACAGGCTGTGAGTTTTAAAAACGTCTGAGTGAATGCAGGAAGAGGGAAGAGGGAGAGGTGCCGGAAGTGTTTGCATGTGCACCAGTTGGGAGTTTTAAAAAAGTCTGAGTTAATCCAGGAAGAGGCAAGAGGCAGAGGGGCTGGAGGTGTGTGGATTTGCACAGGCTGTGAGTTTTAAAAACGTCTGAGTGAATCCAGGAAGGGGGAAGAGCCAGAGGGGCTGGAGGTGTGTGGATGTGCACAGGCTGTGAGTTTTAAAAACGTCTGAGTGAATCCAGGAAGAGGGAAGAGGGAGAGGGACAGGAAGTGTGTGCATGAGCACAGGCTGTGAGTTTTAAAAACGTCTGAGTGAATCCAGGAAGAGGGAAGAGGGAGAGGGGCTGGAACTGTTTGCATGTGCACCGGCTGGGAGTTTTTAAAAGGTCTGAGTTAATCCAGGAAGAGGGAAGAGGCAGAGGGGATGGAAGTTTGTGCATGTGCACCGGCTGTGACTTTTTAAAAGTTCTGCGTATATCCAGGAAGAGGGAACAGGCAGGGGGGCAGGAAGTGTGTCCATGTGCACCGCCTGGGAGTCTTAAAACCGTCTGAGTGAATCCAGGAAGAGGGAAAAGGCAGAGGCGCTGGAAGTGTGTGGATGCACACTCTGTGAGTTTTAAAAAGAGCTGAGTGAATCCAGGAAGAGGCAGAGGGGCTGGAAGTGTGTACATGTACACAGGCTGCGAGTCTTAAAACCGTCTTATTGAATCCAGGAAGAGGGAAAAGGCAGAGGGACTGGAAGTGTTTGCATGTGCACCGACTGTGAGTTTTAAAAATGTCTGAGTGAATCCAGGAAAAGGGAAGAGGCAGAGGGGCCGGAAGTGTTTGCATGTGCACGGGTTGGGAGTTTTAAAAAGGTCTGAGTGAATCCAGGAAGAGGGAAGAGGCAGAGGGGCTGGAGGTGTGTGGATGTGCCCAGGCTTTGAGTCTTAAAAACGTCTGATTGAATCTATGAAGAGGGAAAAGGCAGAGGGGCTGGAAGTGTTTGCATGTGCACCGGCTGTGAGTTTTAAAAATGTCTGAGTGAATCCAGGAAGAGGGAAGAGGCAGAGGGACAGGAAGTGTGTGCATGTGCACCGGCTGTGAGTTGGAAAAAGGTCTGAGTTAATCCAGGAAGAGGGAAGAGGCAGAGGGGCTGGAGGTGTGTGGATTTGCTCAGGCTGTGAGTTTTAAAAACGTCTGAGTGAATCCGAGAAGGGGGAAGAGCCAGAGGGGCTATAGGTGTGTGGATGTGCACAGGCTGTGAGTTTTAAAAACGTCTGAGTGAATCCAGGAAGAGGGAAGAGGGAGAGGGGCTGGAAGTGTGTGCATGTGCACCGGCTGTGAGTTGTAAAAAGGTCTGAGTGAATCCAGGAAGAGGGAAGAGGCAGAGGGGCTGGAAGTGTGTGCATGTGCACCGGCTGTGAGTTTTAAAAATGTCTGAGTGAATCCAGGAAGAGGGAAGAGGCAGAGGGGCTGGACGTGTTTCCATGTGCACCAGCTGTGAGTTTTAAAAATGTCTGAGTGAATCCAGGAAGAGGGAGGAGGCAGAGGGACAAAAAGTGTGTGCATGTGCACCGGCTGTGAGTTGTAAAAAGGTCTGAGTGAATCCAGGAAGAGGGAAGAGGCAGAGGGGCTGGAAGTGTGTGGGTGCACACTCTGTGAGTTTTAAAAAGGTCTGAGTGAATCCAGGAAGAGGCAGAGGGGCCGGAAGTGTTTGCATGTGCACGGGTTGGGAGTTTTAAAAAGGTCTGAGTGAATCCAGGAAGAGGGAAGAGGCAGAGGGGCTGGAGGTGTGTGGATGTGCACAGGCTGTGAGTTTTAAAAACGTCTGAGTCAATGCAGGAAGAGGGAAGAGGGAGAGGTGCCGGAAGTGTTTGCATGTGCACCAGTTGGGAGTTTTAAAAAAGTCTGAGTTAATCCAGGAAGAGGCAAGAGGCAGAGGGGCTGGAGGTGTGTGGATTTGCACAGGCTGTGAGTTTTAAAAACGTCTGAGTGAATCCAGGAAGGGGGAAGAGCCAGAGGGGCTGGAGGTGTGTGGATGTGCACAGGCTGTGAGTTTTAAAAACGTCTGAGTGAGTCCAGGAAGAGGGAAGAGGGAGAGGGGCTGGAACTGTTTGCATGTGCACCGGCTGGGAGTTTTTAAAAGGTCTGAGTTAATCCAGGAAGAGGGAAGAGGCAGAGGGGATGGAAGTTTGTGCATGTGCACCGGCTGTGACTTTTTAAAAGTTCTGCGTATATCCAGGAAGAGGGAACAGGCAGGGGGGCAGGAAGTGTGTCCATGTGCACCGCCTGGGAGTCTTAAAACCGTCTGAGTGAATCCAGGAAGAGGGAAAAGGCAGAGGCGCTGGAAGTGTGTGGATGCACACTCTGTGAGTTTTAAAAAGATCTGAGTGAATCCAGGAAGAGGCAGAGGGGCTGGAAGTGTGTACATGTACACAGGCTGCGAGTCTTAAAACCGTCTTATTGAATCCAGGAAGAGGGAAAAGGCAGAGGGACTGGAAGTGTTTGCATGTGCACCGACTGTGAGTTTTAAAAATGTCTGAGTGAATCCAGGAAAAGGGAAGAGGCAGAGGGGCTGGAAGTGTGTGGTTGCACACTCTGTGAGTTTTAAAAAGGTCTGAGTGAATCCAGGAAGAGGCAGAGGGGCCGGAAGTGTTTGCATGTGCACGGGTTGGGAGTTTTAAAAAGGTCTGAGTGAATCCAGGAAGAGGGAAGAGGCAGAGGGGCTGGAGGTGTGTGGATGTGCCCAGGCTTTGAGTCTTAAAAACGTCTGATTGAATCTATGAAGAGGGAAAAGGCAGAGGGGCTGGAAGTGTTTGCATGTGCACCGGCTGTGAGTTTTAAAAATGTCTGAGTGAATCCAGGAAGAGGGAAAAGGCAGAGGGGCTGGAAGTGTTTGCATGTGCACCGGCTGTGAGTTTTAAAAATGTCTGAGTGAGTCCAGGAAGAGGGAAGAGGGAGAGGGGCTGGAACTGTTTGCATGTGCACCGGCTGGGAGTTTTTAAAAGGTCTGAGTTAATCCAGGAAGAGGGAAGAGGCAGAGGGGATGGAAGTTTGTGCATGTGCACCGGCTGTGACTTTTTAAAAGTTCTGCGTATATCCAGGAAGAGGGAACAGGCAGGGGGGCAGGAAGTGTGTCCATGTGCACCGCCTGGGAGTCTTAAAACCGTCTGAGTGAATCCAGGAAGAGGGAAAAGGCAGAGGCGCTGGAAGTGTGTGGATGCACACTCTGTGAGTTTTAAAAAGATCTGAGTGAATCCAGGAAGAGGCAGAGGGGCTGGAAGTGTGTACATGTACACAGGCTGCGAGTCTTAAAACCGTCTTATTGAATCCAGGAAGAGGGAAAAGGCAGAGGGACTGGAAGTGTTTGCATGTGCACCGACTGTGAGTTTTAAAAATGTCTGAGTGAATCCAGGAAAAGGGAAGAGGCAGAGGGGCTGGAAGTGTGTGGTTGCACACTCTGTGAGTTTTAAAAAGGTCTGAGTGAATCCAGGAAGAGGCAGAGGGGCCGGAAGTGTTTGCATGTGCACGGGTTGGGAGTTTTAAAAAGGTCTGAGTGAATCCAGGAAGAGGGAAGAGGCAGAGGGGCTGGAGGTGTGTGGATGTGCCCAGGCTTTGAGTCTTAAAAACGTCTGATTGAATCTATGAAGAGGGAAAAGGCAGAGGGGCTGGAAGTGTTTGCATGTGCACCGGCTGTGAGTTTTAAAAATGTCTGAGTGAATCCAGGAAGAGGGAAGAGGCAGAGGGGCTGGAAGTGTGTGCATGTGCACCGGCTCTGAGGTTTAAAAATGTCTGAGTGAATCCAGGAACAGGGAAAAGGCAGAGGGGCTGGAGGTGTGTGGATGCACACTCTGTGAGTTTTAAAAAGATCTGAGTGAATCCAGGAAGAGGCAGAGGGGCTGGAAGTGTGTACATGTACACGGGCTACGAGTCTTAAAACCGTCTTATTGAATCCAGGAAGAGGGAAAATGCAGAGGGGCTGGAAGTGTTTGCATGTGCACCGACTGTGAGTTTTAAAAATGTCTGAGTGAATCCAGGAAGAGGCAGAGGGGCCGGAAGTGTTTGCATGTGCACGGGTTGGGAGTTTTAAAAAGGTCTGAGTGAATCCAGTAAGAGGGAAGAGCCAGAGGGGCTGGAGGTGTGTGGATGTGCACAGGCTGTGAGTTTTAAAAACATCTGAGTGAATCCACGAAGAGGGAAGAGGGAGAGGGGCTGGAACTGTTTGCATGTGCACCGGCTGGGAGTTTTTAAAAGGTCTGAGTTAATCCAGGAAGAGGGAAGAGGCAGAGGGGTGGAAGTCTGTGGTGTACAGTCTGTGAGTTTGAAAAAGGTCTGAGTGAATCCAGGAAGAGGGAAGAGGCAGAGGGGCTGGAAGTGTGTGCATGTGCACTGGCTGTGAGTTTTTTAAATGTCTCAGTGAATCCAGGAAGAGGGAAGAGGCAGAGGGGCTGGAAGTGTGTGCATGTGCACAGGCTGTGAGTCTTAAAAACGTCTGATTGAATCTATGAAGAGGGAAAAGGCAGAGGGGCTGGAAGTGTTTGCATGTGCACCGGCTGGGAGTTTTAAAAAGGTCTGAGTGAATCCAGGAAGAGGGAAGGGGCTGAGGGGCTGGAAGTGTGTGCATGTGCACCGGCTGTGAGTTTTAAAAAGGTCTGAGTGAATCCAGGAAGAGGGAAGGGGCTGAGGGGCTGGAAGTGTGTGCATGTGCACCGGCTGTGAGTTTTAAAAATGTCTGACTGAATCCAGGAAGGGGGAAGAGCCAGAGGGGCTGGAGGTGTGTGGATGTGCACAGGCTGTGAGTTTTAAAAATGTCTGAGTGAATCCAGGAAGAGGGAAGAGGAAGAGGGAAAGGAAGTGTGTGCATGTGCACTGGCTGTGAGTTTTAAAAACGTCTGAGTGAATCAAGGAAGAGGGAAGAGGGAAGAGGCAGAGGGGTGGAAGTGTGTGGTGTACAGTCTGTGAGTTTGAAAAAGGTCTGAGTTAATCCAGGAAGGGGGAAGAGGCAGAGGGGTGGAAGTGTGTGGTGCACAGTCTGTGAGTCTTAAAACCCTCTGAGTGAATCCAGGAAGAGGGAAAAGGCAGAGGGACTGGAAGTGTTTGCATGTGCACCGACTGTGAGTTTTAAAAATGTCTGAGTGAATCCAGGAAAAAGGAAGAGGCAGAGGGGCTGGAAGTGTGTGGTTGCACACTCTGTGAGTTTTAAAAAGGTCTGAGTGAATCCAGGAAGAGGCAGAGGGGCCGGAAGTGTTTGCATGTGCACGGGTTGGGAGTTTTAAAAAGGTCTGAGTGAATCCAGGAAGAGGGAAGAGGCAGAGGGGCTGGAGGTGTGTGGATGTGCCCAGGCTTTGAGTCTTAAAAACGTCTGATTGAATCTATAAAGAGGGAAAAGGCAGAGGGGCTGGAAGTGTTTGCATGTGCACCGGCTGTGAGTTTTAAAAATGTCTGAGTGAATCCAGGAAGAGGGAAGAGGCAGAGGGGCTGGAAGTGTGTGCATGTGCACCGGCTGTGAGTTTTAAAAATGTCTGAGTGAATCCAGGAAGAGGGAAAAGGCAGAGGGGATGGACGTGTTTGCATGTGCCCCAGCTGTGAGTTTTAAAAATGTCTGAGTGAATCCAGGAAGAGGGAAGAGGCAGATGGACAAAAAGTGTGTGCATGTGCACCGGCTGTGAGTTGTAAAAAGGTCTGAGTGAATCCAGGAAGAGGGAAGAGGCAGAGGGGCTGGAAGTTTGTGCATGTGCACCGGCTGTGACTTTTTAAAAGTTCTGCATAAATCCAGGAAGAAGGAACAGGCAGGGGGGCAGGAAGTGTGTCCATGTGCACCGCCTGGGAGTCTTAAAACCGTCTGAGTGAATCCAGGAAGAGGGAAAAGGCAGAGGGGCTGGAAGTGTGTGGATGCACACTCTGTGAGTTTTAAAAAGATCTGAGTGAATCCAGGAAGAGGCAGAGGGGCTGGAAGTGTGTAAATGTACAAAGGCTGCAAGTCTTAAAACCGTCTTATTGAATCCAGGAAGAGGGAAGAGGCAGAGGGGTGGCAGTGTTTGGTGCACAGTCTGTGAGTCTTAAAACCGTCTGAGTGAATCCAGGAAGAGGGAAGAGGCAGAGGGGTGGAAGTGTGTGGTGTACAGTCTGTGAGTCTTAAAACCGTCTTATTGAATCCAGGAAGAGGGAAAAGGCAGAGGGGCTGGAAGTGTTTGCATGTGCACCGACTGTGAGTTTTAAAAATGTCTGAGTGAATCCAGGAAGAGGGAAGAGGCAGAGGGGTTGGAAGTGTGTGGGTGCACACTCTGTGAGTTTTAAAAAGGTCTGAGTGAATGCAGGAAGAGGGAAGAGGGAGAGGGGCCGGAAGTGTTTGCATGGGCACCGGTTGGGAGTTTTAAAAAGGTCTGAGTTAATCCAGGAAGAGGGAAGAGGCAGAGGGGCTGGAGGTGTGTGGATTTGCAGAGGCTGTGAGTTTTAAAAACGTCTGAGTGAATCCAGGAAGGGGGAAGAGCCAGAGGGGCTGGAGGTGTGTGGATGTGCACAGGCTGTGAGTTTTAAAAACGTCTGAGTGAACCCAGGAAGAGGGAAGAGGGAGAGGGGCTGGAACTGTTTGCATGTGCACCGGCTGGGAGTTTTTAAAAGGTCTGAGTTAATCCAGGAAGAGGGAAGAGGCAGAGGGGTGGAAGTGTGTGGTGTACAGTCTGTGAGTTTGAAAAAGGTCTGAGTGAATCCAGGAAGAGGGAAGAGGCAGAGGGGCTGGAAGTGTGTGCATGTGCACTGGCTGTGAGTTTTTTAAATGTCTCAGTGAATCCAGGAAGAGGGAAGAGGCAGAGGGGCTGGAAGTGTGTTCATGTGCACAGGCTGTGAGTCTTAAAAACGTCTGATTGAATCTATGAAGAGGGAAAAGGTAGAGGGGCTGGAAGTGTTTGCATGTGCACCGGTTGGGAGTTTTAAAAAGGTCTGAGTGAATCCAGGAAGAGGCAGAGGGGCTGGAAGTGTGTACATGTACACGGGCTACGAGTCTTAAAACCGTCTTATTGAATCCAGGAAGAGGGAAAAGGCAGAGGGGCTGGAAGTGTTTGCATGTGCACCGACTGTGAGTTTTAAAAATGTCTGAGTGACTCCAGGAAGAGGAAAGAGGCAGAGGGGTTGGAAGTGTGTGGGTGCACACTCTGTGAGTTTTAAAAAGGTCTGAGTGAATCCAGGAAGAGGCAGAGGTGCCGGAAGTGTTTGCATGTGCACGGGTTGGGAGTTTTAAAAAGGTCTGAGTGAATCCAGGAAGAGGGAAGAGGCAGAGGGGCTGGAGGTGTGTGGATGTGCACAGGCTGTGAGTCTTAAAAACGTCTGATTGAATCTATGAAGAGGGAAAAGGCAGAGGTGCTGGAAGTGTTTGCATGTGCACCGGCTGGGAGTTTTAAAAAGGTCTGAGTGAATCCAGGAAGAGGGAAGAGGCAGAGGGGCTGGAAGTGTGTGCATGTGCACCGGCTGAGAGTTTTAAAAATGTCTGAGTGAATGCAGGAAGAGGGAAGAGGGAAAGGGGCCGGAAGTGTTTGCATGTGCACCGGTTGGGAGTTTTAAAAAGGTCTGAGTGAATCCAGGAAGAGGGAAGAGGCAGAGGGGCTGGAGGTGTGTGGATTTGCTCAGGCTGTGAGTTTTAAAAACGTCTGAGTGAATCCGGGAAGGGGGAAGAGCCAGAGGGGCTGGAGGTGTGTGGATGTGCACAGGCTGTGAGTTTTAAAAACATCTGAGTGAATCCAGGAAGAGGGAAGAGGGAGAGGGGCTGGAAGTGTGTGCATGTGCACCGGCTGTGAGTTGTAAAAAGGTCTGAGTGAATCCAGGAAGAGGGAAGAGGCAGAGGGGCTGGAAGTGTGTGCATGTGCACCGGCTGTGAGTTTTAAAAATGTCTGAGTGAATCCAGGAAGAGGGAAGAGGCAGAGGGGCTGGACGTGTTTCCATGTGCACCAGCTGTGAGTTTTAAAAATGTCTGAGTTAATCCAGGAAGAGGGAGGAGGCAGAGGGACAGGAAGTGTGTGCATGTGCACCGGCTGTGAGTTGTAAAAAGGTCTGAGTGAATCCAGGAAGAGGGAAGAGGCAGAGGGGCTGGAAGTGTGTGCATGTGCACCGGCTGTGAGTTTTAAAAATGTCTGAGTGAATCCAGGAAGAGGGAAGAGGCAGAGGGGCTGGACGTGTTTCCATGTGCACCAGCTGTGAGTTTTAAAAATGTCTGAGTGAATCCAGGAAGAGGGAAGAGGCAGATGGACAAAAAGTGTGTGCATGTGCACCGGCTGTGAGTTGTAAAAAGGTCTGAGTGAATCCAGGAAGAGGGAAGAGGCAGAGGGGCTGGAAGTTTGTGCATGTGCACCGGCTGTGACTTTTTAAAAGTTCTGCGTAAATCCAGGAAGAGGGAACAGGCAGGCGGGCCGGAAGTGTGTCCATGTGCACCGCCTGGGAGTCTTAAAACCGTCTGAGTGAATCCAGGAAGAGGGAAAAGGCAGAGGGGCTGGAAGTGTGTGGATGCACACTCTGTGAGTTTTAAAAAGATCTGAGTGAATCCAGGAAGAGGCAGAGGGGCTGGAAGTGTGTACATGTACACGGGCTGCGAGTCTTAAAACCGTCTTATTGAATCCAGGAAGAGGGAAAAGGCAGAGGGGCTGGAAGTGTTTGCATGTGCACCGACTGTGAGTTTTAAAAATGTCTGAGTGAATCCAGGAAGAGGGAAGAGGCAGAGGGGTTGGAAGTGTGTGGGTGCACACTCTGTGAGTTTTAAAAAGGTCTGAGTGAATCCAGGAAGAGGGAAGAGGCAGAGGGGCCGGAAGTGTTTGCATGTGCACGGGTTGGGAGTTTTAAAAATGTCTGAGTGAATCCAGGAAGAGGGAAGAGGCAGAGGGGCTGGAGGTGTGTGGATGTGCACAGGCTGTGAGTTTTAAAATGTCTGAGTGAATGCAGGAAGAGGGAAGAGGGAGAGGGGCCGGAAGTGTTTGCATGTGCACCGGTTGGGAGTTTTAAAAAGGTCTGAGTTAATCCAGGAAGAGGGAAGAGGCAGAGGGGCTGGAGGTGTGTGGATTTGTACAGGCTGTGAGTTTTAAAAATGTCTGAGTGAATCCAGGAAGAGGGAAGAGGGAGAGGGGCTGGAACTGTTTGCATGTGCACCGGCTGGGAGTTTTTAAAAGGTCTGAGTTAATCCAGGAAGAGGGAAGAGTCAGAGGGGTAGAAGTGTATGGTGTACAGTCTGTGAGTTTGAAAAAGGTCTGAGTGAATCCAGGAAGAGGGAAGAGGCAGAGGGGCTGGAAGTGTGTGCATGTGCACTGGCTGTGAGTTTTTTAAATGTCTCATTGAATCCAGGAAGAGGGAAGAGGCAGAGGGGCTGGAAGTGTGTGCATGTGCACAGGCTGTGAGTCTTAAAAACGTCTGATTGAATCTATGAAGAGGGAAAAGGTAGAGGGGCTGGAAGTGTTTGCATGTGCACCGGTTGGGAGTTTTAAAAAGGTCTGAGTGAATCCAGGAAGAGGGAAGAGGCAGAGGGGCTGGAAGTGTGTGCATGTGCACCGGCTGTGAGTTTTAAAAATGTCTGAGTGAATCCAGGAAGAGGGAAAAGGCAGAGGGGCTGGAAGTGTGTGGATGCACACTCTGTGAGTTTTAAAAAGATCTGAGTGAATCCAGGAGGAGGCAGAGGGGCTGGAAGTGTGTACATGTACACAGGCTGCGAGTCTTAAAACCGTCTTATTGAATCCAGGAAGAGGGAAAAGGCAGAGGGGCTGGAAGTGTTTGCATGTGCACCGACTGAGTTTTAAAAATGTCTGAGTGAATCCAGGAAGAGGGAAGAGGCAGAGGGGCTGGAAGTGTGTGGTTGCACACTCTGTGAGTTGTAAAAAGGTCTGAGTTAATCCAGGAAGAGGGAAGAGTCAGAGGGGTGGAAGTGCATGGTGTACAGTCTGTGAGTTTGAAAAAGGTCTGAGTGAATCCAGGAAGAGGGAAGAGGCAGAGGGGCTGGAAGTGTGTGCATGTGCACTGGCTGTGAGTTTTTTAAATGTCTCATTGAATCCAGGAAGAGGGAAGAGGCAGAGTGGCTGGAAGTGTGTGCATGTGCACAGGCTGTGAGTCTTAAAAACGTCTGATTGAATCTATGAAGAGGGAAAAGGTAGAGGGGCTGGAAGTGTTTGCATGTGCACCGGTTGGGAGTTTTAAAAAGGTCTGAGTGAATCCAGGAAGAGGGAAGAGGCAGAGGGGCTGGAAGTGTGTGCATGTGCACCGGCTGTGAGTTTTAAAAATGTCTGAGTGAATCCAGGAAGAGGGAAAAGGCAGAGGGGCTGGAAGTGTGTGGATGCACACTCTGTGAGTTTTAAAAAGATCTGAGTGAATCCAGGAGGAGGCAGAGGGGCTGGAAGTGTGTACATGTACACAGGCTGCGAGTCTTAAAACCGTCTTATTGAATCCAGGAAGAGGGAAAAGGCAGAGGGGCTGGAAGTGTTTGCATGTGCACCGACTGAGTTTTAAAAATGTCTGAGTGAATCCAGGAAGAGGGAAGAGGCAGAGGGGCTGGAAGTGTGTGGTTGCACACTCTGTGAATTTTAAAAAGGTCTGAGTGAATCCAGGAAGAGGCAGAGGGGCCGGAAGTGTTTGCATGTGCACGGGTTGGGGTTTTTAAAAAGGTCTGAATGAATCCAGGAAGAGGGAAGAGGCAGAGGGGCTGGAGGTGTGTGGATGTGCACAGGCTTTGAGTCTTAAAAACGTCTGATTGAATCTAGGAAGAGGGAAAAGGCAGAGGGGCTGGAACTGTTTGCATGTGCACCGGCTGTGAGTTTTAAAAATGTCTGAGTGAATCCAGGAAGAGGGAAGAGGCAGAGGGGCTGGAAGTGTGTGCATGTGCACTGGCTGTGAGGTTTAAAAATGTCTGAGTGAATCCAGGAACAGGGAAAAGGCAGAGGGGCTGGAGGTGTGTGGATGTGCACAGGCTGTGAGTTTTAAAAACGTCTGAGTGAATCCAGGAAGGGGGAAGAGCCAGAGGGACTGGAGGTGTGTGGATGTGCACCGGCTGTCAGTTGTAAAAAGTTCTGCGTAAATCCAGGAAGAGGGAACAGGCAGGGGGGCAGGAAGTGTGTCCATGTGCACCGCCTGGGGTCTTAAAACCGTCTGAGTGAATCCAGGAAGAGGGAACAGGCAGGGGGGCAGGAGGTCTGTGCATTTGCACCGCCTGGGAGTCTTAAAACCGTCTGAGTGAATCCAAGAAAAGGCAGAGGGGCTGGAATTGTGTACATGTACAAAGGCTGCAAGTCTTAAAACCGTCTTATTGAATCCAGGAAGAGGAAAAAGGCAGAGGGGCTGGAAGTGTTTGCATGTGCACCGGCTGTGAGTTTTTAAAAGGTCTGAGTTAATCCAGGAAGAGCGAAGAGGCAGAGGGACAGGAGGTGTGTGCATGTGCACAGTCTGTGAGTCTTAAAACCGTCTGAATGAATTCAGGAAGAGGGAAGAGGCAGAAGTGCTGGAAGTGTATGCATATGCACTGGCTGTGAGTTTTAAAAAGGTCTGAGTTAATCCAGGAAGAGGGAGGAGGCAGAGGGACAGGAGGTGTGTGCATGTGCACAGTCTGTGAGTCTTAAAACCGTCTGAATGAATTCAGGAAGAGGGAAGAGGCAGAAGTGCTGGAAGTGTATGCATATGCACTGGCTGTGAGTTTTAAAAACGTCTGAGTGAATCCAGGAAGAGGGAAGAGGGAAGAGGGAAGAGGCAGAAGGGTGGAAGTGTGTGGTGTACAGTCTGTGAGTTTGAAAAAGGTCTGAGTGAATCCAGGAAGAGGGAAGAGGCAGAGGGGCTGGAAGTGTGTGCATGTGCACTGGCTGTGAGTTTTTTAAATGTCTCAGTGAATCCAGGAAGAGGGAAGAGGCAGAGGGGCTGGAAGTGTTTGCATGTGCACCGGCTGTGAGTTTTTAAAAGGTCTGAGTTAATCCAGGAAGAGGGAGGAGGCAGAGGGACAGGAGGTGTGTGCATGTGCACAGTCTGTGAGTCTTAAAACCGTCTGAATGAATTCTGGAAGAGGGAAGAGGCAGAAGTGCTGGAAGTGTATGCATATGCACTGGCTGTGAGTTTTAAAAACGTCTGAGTGAATCCAGGAAGAGGGAAGAGGGAAGAGGGAAGAGGCAGAGGGGTGGAAGTGTGTGGTGTACAGTCTGTGAGTTTGAAAAAGGTCTGAGTGAATCCAGGAAGAGGGAAGAGGCAGAGGGGCTGGAAGTGTGTGCATGTGCACTGGCTGTGAGTTTTTTAAATGTCTCAGTGAATCCAGGAAGAGGGAAGAGGCAGAGGGGCTGGAGGTGTGTGGATGTGCACAGGCTGTGAGTTTTAAAAATGTCTGAATGAATCGAGGAAGAGGGAAGAGGGAGAGGGGCTGGAACTGTTTGCATGTGTACCAGCTGGGAGTTTTTAAAAGGTCTGAGTTAATCCAGGAAGAGGAAAGAGGCAGAGGGGCTGGAAGTGTGTGGTGTACAGTCTGTGAGTTTGAAAAAGCTCTGAGTGAATCCAGGAAGAGGGAAGAGGAAGAGGGACAGGAAGTGTATGCATATGCACTGGCTGTGAGTTTGAAAAAGGTCTGAGTGAATCCAGGAAGAGGGAAGAGGCAGACGTGTTGGAAGTGTGTGCATGTGCACAGGCTGTGAGTCTTAAAACCGTCTTATTGAATCCAGGAAGAGGGAAAAGTCAGAGGGGCTGGAGGTGTGTGGATTTGCACAGGCTGTGAGTTTTAAAAATGTCTGAGTGAATCCAGGAAGAGGGAAGAGGCAGATGGACAAAAAGTGTGTGCATGTGCACCGGCTGTGAGTTGTAAAAAGATCTGAGTGAATCCAGGAAGAGGGAAAAGGCAGAGGGGCTGGAAGTGTGTGGATGCACACTCTGTGAGTTTTAAAAAGATCTGAGTGAATCCAGGAAGAGGCAGAGGGGCTGGAAGTGTGTACATGTACACGGGCTGCGAGTCTTAAAACCGTCTTATTGAATCCAGGAAGAGGGAAAAGGCAGAGGGGCTGGACGTGTTTCCATGTGCACCAGCTGTGAGTTTTAAAAATGTCTGAGTGAATCCAGGAAGAGGGAGGAGGCAGAGGGACAGGAAGTGCGTGCATGTGCACCGACTGTGAGTTTTAAAAATGTCTGAGTGAATCCAGGAAGAGGGAGGAGGCAGAGGGACAGGAAGTGTGTGCATGTGCACCGGCTGTGAGTTGTAAAAATGTCTGAGTGAATCCAGGAAGAGGGAAGAGGCAGAGGGGCTGGAAGTGTGTGCATGTGTACCGGCTGTGAGTTTTAAAAATGTCTGAGTGAATCCAGGAAGAGGGAAGAGGCAGAGGGGCTGGACGTGTTTCCATGTGCACCAGCTGTGAGTTTTAAAAATGTCTGAGTTAATCCAGGAAGAGGGAGGAGGCAGAGGGACAGGAAGTGTGTGCATGTGCACCGGCTGTGAGTTGTAAAAAGGTCTGAGTGAATCCAGGAAGAGGGAAGAGGCAGAGGGGCTGGAAGTGTGTGCATGTGCACCGGCTGTGAGTTTTAAAAA